>NC_141874.1:120084771-120236286 GCF_056163025.1 Triticum urartu | reverse complement strand
ACTTCAAGCATACTAACTAAGCAATTATGTCCTCTCAAAATAACATGGCCAAAGAAAGTTCATCCCTACAAAATCATATAGGTAGTCATGCTCCATTTTCGTCACACAAGAATGCTCTCATCATGCACAACCCCGATGACAAGCCAAGCAATTGTTTCATACTTTAGTAATCTCAAAAAAATTCAACCTTCACGCAATACATGAGCATGAGCCATGGATATAGCACTATGGGTGGAATATAATATAATGATGGGGGTTATGTGGAGAGGACAAAAAAGGGAGAAAGTCTCACATCAACGAGGCTAATCAATGAGCTATGGAGATGCCCATCAATTTATGTTAATGCAAGGAGTAGGGATTGCCATGCAACGGATGCACTAGAGCTATAAATATATGAAAGCTCAACAAAAGAAACTAAGTGGGTGTGCACCCAACTTTCTTGCTCACGAAGACCTAGGGCATTTGAGGAAGCCCATTGTTGGAATATACAAGCCAAGTTCTATAATGAAAATTTCCCACTATTATATGAAAGTGACAAAACAAAAGACTCTCTATCATGAAGATTATGGTGCTACTTTGAAGCACAAGTGTGGTAAAAAGGATAGTAACATTGTCCCTTCTCTCTTTTCTCTCATTTTTTTGGGCCTTCTTTTTTTTATGGCCTTTCTCCTTTTTTTCCTCACTTGGGACAATACTCTAGAAAATCATGATCATCACACTTCTATTTATTTACAACTCAATGATTACAACTCGATACTAGAACAAAGTATGACTCTATATGAATGCCTCCGGCGGTGTACCGGGATATGCAATGAACCAAGAGTGACATGTATGAAAGGATTATGAATGGTGGCTTTGCCACAAATACTATGTCAACTACATGATCATGCAAAGCAATATGACAATGATGAACGTGTCATGATAAACAGAACGGTGGAAAGTTGCATGGCAATATATCTCGGAATGGCTATGGGAATGCCATAATAGGTAGGTATGGTGGCTGATTTGAGGAAGATATAAGGAGGTTTATGTGTGAAAAAGTTTATCATATAACGGGGTTTGGATGCACCGGCGAAGTTTGCACCAACTCTCAATGTGAGAAAGGGCAATGCACGATACCGAAGAGGCTAGCAATGATGGAAAGGTGAGAGTGCGTATAATCCATGGACTCAACATTAGTCATAAAGAACTCACATACTTATTGCAAAAATCTACAAGTCATCAAAAACCAAGCACTATGCGCATGCTCCTAGGGGGATAGATTGGAGGAAAAGACCATCGCTCGTCCCCGACCGCCACTCATAAGGAAGACAATCAAAGAACACCTCATGTTTCAAATTTGTTACATAATGTTTACCATACGTGCATGATACGGGACTTGCAAACTTCAACACAAGTATTTTTCAAATTCACAACTACTCAACTAGCACAACTTTGATATCACTACCTCCATGTCTCAAAACAATCATCAAGCATCAAACTTCTCTTAGTATTCAACACACTCATAAGAAAGTTTTTACTAGTCTTGAATACCTAGCATATTAGGATTATTTAAGTAAATTACCATGCTATTTAAGACTCTCAAAATAATCTAAGTGAAGCATGAGAGAATAATAGTTTATATAAAACAAAACCACCACCGTGCTCTAAAAGATATAAGTGAAGTACTAGAGCAAAAGCTATATAACTCAAAAGATATAAGTGAAGCACATAGAGTATTATAATAATTTCCGAATCATGTGTGTGTCTGTCAAAAGGTGTGTACAGAAAGGATGATTGTGGTAAACTAAAAAGCAAAGACTCAAATCATACAAGACGCTCCAAGCAAAACACATATCATGTGGTGAATAAAAATATAGCTCCAAGTAAAGTTACCGATGGAAGTAGACGAAAGAGGGGATGCCTTCCGAGGCATCCCCAAGCTTTGGCTTTTAGGTGTACTTAGATTATCTTGGGGTGCCATGGGCATCCCCAATCTTAGTCTCTTGCCACTCCTTGTTCCATAATCCATCAAATCTTTCACCCAAAACTTGAAAACTTCACAACAAAAAACTTAAACTAGAAAATCTCGTGAGCTCCGTTAGCGAAAGAAAACAAAACACCACTTCAAGGTACTGTAATGAACTCATTATTTATTTGTATTGGTGTTAAACCTACTTTATTCCAACTTATCTATGGTTTATAAACTATTTTACTAGCCATAGATTCATTAAAATAAGCAAACAACACACGAAAAACAGAATCTGTCAAAAACAGAACAGTCTGTAGTAATCTGTAGCTAACGCAAGATCTGTAACCCCAAAAATTCTAAAATAAATTTATGGACGTGAGGAATTTATCTATTAATCATATTCAAAAAGAATTAACTAAATATCACTTTCCAAATAAAAATGGAAGCAATTCTCGTGAGCACTAAAGTTTCTGTTTTTTACAGCAAGATTAAAAAGACTTTTCCCAAGTCTTCCCAATGGTTCTACTTGTCACAAACACTAATTAAACACAAAAAACACAACCAAAACAGAGGCTAGATAAATTATTTATTACTAAACAGGAGCAAAAAGCAAGGAAAAAAATAAAATTGGGTTGCCTCCCAACAAGCGCTATCGTTTAACGCGCATAAAAAGCAAGGATAGATCTAGGTATTGCCATCTTTGGTAGGCAATCCATAAGTGTCTCTCATAATAGATTCATAAGGTAATTTAATTTTCTTTCTAGGGAAGTGTTCCATGCCTTTCCTTAACGTAAATTGGAATCTAATATTCCCTTCCTTCATATCAATAATTGCACCAATCGTTCTAAGGAAAGGTCTAGCAAAAATAATAGGACATGAAGGATTGCAATTGATATCAAGAACAATAAAATCTACGGGCACATAGTTCCTATTTGCAACAATAATAATATCATTAATTCTTCCCATAGGTTTCTTAATGGTGTAATCCGCAAGGTGTAAGTTTAAAGAGCAATCATCAAAATCATGGAAACCTAACAAATCACACAAAGTCTTTGGAATCGTCGAAACACTAGCACCCAAATCACACAAAGCATAGCATTCTTGATCTTTAATTTTAATTTTAATAGTAGGTTCCCACTCATTATAAAGTTTTCTAGGGATAGAAACTTCCATCTCAAGTTTTTCTTCATAAGATTGCATCAAAGCATCAACGATATGTTTAGTGAAAGCTTTATTTTGACTATAAGCATGAGGAGAATTTAGCACGGATTGCAACAAGGAAATACAATCTATCAAAGAGAAATTATCATAATTAAATTCCTTGAAATCCAAAATAGTGGGTTCATTAATATTTAAAGTTTTGACTTCTTCAATCCTACTTGTAACAATTTGAGCATCAAGATCTAAAGACTCCAAATTCTTGGAACGTCGTCTAGGTAAAGGTGGATCATATTCAGTCCCATAATTATCAAGATTCATATTGCAAAACAAAGATTTAATAGGGGACACATCAATAACGTTTAGATCTTCATCTTTATTATCATGGAAACTAGAAGAACACACTTTTATAAAAGCAATCTTTCTTAGCACGCATCCTAGCGGTTCTTTCTTTGCACTCATCAATGGAAATTCTCATGGATTTGAGAGACTCATTGATATCATGCTTAGGTGGAATAGATCTAAGTTTCAAAGAATCAACATCAAGAGAAATTCTATCAACGTTCCTAGCCAACTCATCAATCTTAAGCATTTTTTCTTCAATCAAAGCATTGAAATTCTTTTGCGAAGTAATAAATTCTTTAATATTAGATTCAAAATCAGAGGGCATCTTATTATAATTTCCATAAGAATTGTTGTAGGAATTATCATAATTATTAGAGGAATTACTAGGATACGGCCTAGGATTAAAGTTTCCTCTATACGCGTTGTTACCAAAATTATTCCTACCAACAAAATTCACATCCATAGATTCATTATTATTCTCAATAAAAGTAGACAAAGGCATATCATTAGGATCAGAAGAAACACTTTTATTAGCAAATAATTTCATAAGTCCATCCATCTTTCCACTCAAAACATTAAATTTCTTCTATCGCATGCACTTTTTTATTAGTAGATCTTTCAGTGTGCCATTGAGAATAATTAACCATAATATTATCTAGGAGTTTAGTAGCTTCTCCTAAAGTGATTTCCATAAAAGTGCCTCCCGCGGCCGAATCTAAAAGATTTCTAGAAGCAAAATTCAATTCGGCATAAAAATTTTGTATAATCATCCACAAATTCAAGCCATGTGTAGGGCAATTACGTATCATTAATTTCATCCTCTCCCAAGCTTGTGCAACATGTTCATGATCAAGTTGCTTAAAATTCATAATTTCGTTTCTAAGAGAGATGATCTTAGCGGGAGGAAAATACTTAGAGATAAAAGCATCTTTGCACTTATTCCAAGAATCAATACTATTTTTAGGCAAAGACGAAAACCAAGCTTTAGCACTATCTCTAAGCGAAAAAGGAAATAGCTTCAATTTAACAATATCATTATCCACATATTTCTTATTTTGCATATCACACAATTCAACGAAGCTATTTAGATGGGTAGCGGCATCTTCACTAGGAAGGCCGGTGAATTGATCTTTCATGACAAGATTCAACAAAGCAGCATTGATTTCACAAGATTCAGTATCGATAAGAGGAGCAATCGGAGTGCTAAGGAAATCATTGTTGTTGGTATTGGTGAAGTCACACAATTTAGTATTATCTTGAGCCATCATGACAAGCAAGCAATCCAACACACGAGCAAACAAGAGACGGGCAAAAAGAGGCAAATAGAGAAAGAGAGGAAGGATGGAGAGAGAGAGGGCGAATAAAACGGCAAGGGTGAAGTGGGGAGAGGAAAACGAGAGGCAAATGGCAAATAATGTAATGCAAGAGATAAGGGTTTGTGATGGGTACTTGGTATGTCTTGACTTGCAATGGCGCCACAAGTGACTCGTTGTTGGGAGCCAAATCTTGACTTGTCTTGCGCGAACCTCCCTGACAACGGCGCCAGAAATCCTTCTTGCTACCTCTTGAGCACTTGCGTTGGTTTTCCCTTGAAGAGGAAAGGGTGATGCATCAAAGTAGCGTAAGTATTTCCCTCAGTTTTTGAGAACCAAGGTATCAATCCAGTAGGAGGCCACGCACGAGTCCCTCGCACCTACACAAACAAATAAATCCTCGCAACCAACGCGATAAGGGGTTGTCAATCCCTACACGGTCACTTACGAGAGTGAGATATGATAAGATAATATTTTTGGTATTTTTATGATAAAGAGAAATAAAAGATGCAAAGCAAAATAAATGGCAAAGCAAATAACTAAGTATTGGAAGATTAATATGATGGAAGATAGACCCGGGGCCATAGGTTTCACTAGTGGCTTCTCTCAAGAGCATAAGTATTTACGGTGGGTAAACAAATTACTGTTGAGCAATTGACAGAATTGAGCATAGTTATGAGAATATCTAGGTATGATCATGTATATAGGCATCACGTCCGAGACAAGTAGACCGACTCCTGCCTGCATATACTACTATTACTCCACACATCGACCGCTATCCAGCATGCATCTAGAATATTAAGTTCATAAGAACAGAGTAACGCTTTAAGCAAGATGACATGATGTAGAGGGATAAACTCATGCAATATGATATAAAGCCCATCTTGTTATCCTCGATGGCAACAATACAATACATGCCTTGCTGCCCCTACAATCACTGGGAAAGGACACCGCAAGATTGAACCCAAAGCTAAGCACTTCTCCCATTGCAAGAAAGATCAATCTAGTAGGCCAAACCAAACTGATAATTCGAAGAGACTTGCAAAGATAACCAATCATACATAAAAGAATTCAGAGAAGATTCAAATATTGTTCATAGATAAACTTGATCATAAACCCACAGTTCATCGGTCTCAACAAACAGACCGCAAAAGAAGATTACATCGAATAGATCTCCACAAGAAAGGGGGAGAACTTTGTATTGAGATCCAAAAAGAGAAGAAGCCATCTAGCTAATAACTATGGACCCGAAGGTCTGAGGAAAACTACTCACACTTCATCGGAGGGGCTATGGTGTTGATGTAGAAGCCCTCCGTGATCGATGCCCCCTCCAGCGGAGCTCCGGAAAAGGCCTCAAGATGGGATCTCGTTGATACATAAAGTTACGGCGGTGGAATTAGGGTTTTGGCTCTGTATCTGGTAGTTCGGGGGTACGTAGGTATATATATGAGGAAGGAGTACGTCGGTGGAGCAACAGGGGGCCCACGAGGGTGGAGGGCGCGCCCAGGGGGTAGGCGTGCCCCCCTACCTCGTGGCCTCCTGGTTGATGTCTTTACGTAGGGTCCAAGTCCTCTGGATCACGTTCGTTCCGAAAATCACGTTCCCGAAGGTTTCATTCTGTTTGGACTCCGTTTGATATTCTTTTTCTGTGAAACTCTAAAATAGGCAAAAAAATAGCTATTCTGGGCTAGGCCTCCGGTTAATAGGTTAGTCCCAAAAATAATATAAAAGTGTATAATAAAGCCCAATAATGTCCAAAACAGAATATAATATAGCATGCAACAATCAAAAATTATAGATACGATGGAGACGTATCAATCAGCACCAAGACTCCATGGGTGTTATAATCATTACAATGTAATCTAGATTATTGACTCTAGTGCAAGTGGGAGACTGAAGGAAATATTCCCTAGAGGCAATAATAAAGTTGTTATTTTATATTTCCTTATGTCATGATAAAGGTTTATTAGTCATGCTAGAATTGTATTAACCGGAAACTTGATACATGTGTGGATACATAGACAGAACACTGTGTCCCTAGTAAGCCTCTACTAGAGTAGCTCGTTAATCAAAGATGGTTAAGTTTCCTAACCATAGACATGTGTTATCATTTGATGAACGTGATCACATCATTAGGAGACTGGTGTGATGGACAAGACCCATCCGTTATCTTGGCATAATGATCGTCCAGTTTTATTGTTATTTCTTTCTTCATGTCATATACATATTCCTTTGCTATGAGATTATGCAACTCCCGAATACCGGAGGAATACCTTGTGTGCTATCAAACGTCACAACGTAACTGGGTGATTATAAAGATGCTCTACAGGTATCTCCGAAGGTGTTTGTTGGGTTGGCATAGATCGAGATTATGATTTGTCACTCCGAGTATCGGAGAGGTATCTTTGGGCCCTCTCGGTAATACACATCATAAGAAGCCTTGCAAGCAAAGTGACTAATGAGTTAGTTGCGGGATGATGTATTAAAGAACGAGTAAAGAGACTTGCCGATAACGAGATTGAAGTAGGTATGAAGATACCGACGATCGAATCTCGAGCAAGTAACATACCGTTGACAAAGGTAATAACGTATGATGTCATTATGGTTTGACCGATAAAGATCTTCGTAGAATATGTAGGAACCAATATGAGCATCCAGGTTCCGTTGTTGGTTATTGACCGGAGAGGTGTCTCGGTCATGTCTACATAGTTCTCGAACCCGTAGGGTCCGCACACTTAACGTTCGAAGACGATTTAGTATTATATGAGTTATGTGATTTGGTGACCGAATGTTGTTCAGAGTCCCGGATGAGATCATGGACATGACGAGGAGTCTCGAAATGGTCGAGAGGTAAACCTTGATATATAGGATGATAGTATTCGGACACCGGAAGTGTTTCGGATAGTATCGGGTATTTATCGGAGTACCGGGGGGGTTACCGGAACCCCCGGGAGGAATAATGGGCCTTATGGACCATAAGAGGGGAGCACACCAGCCCGCAAGGGGTGGCACCCCCCTTTAGGCAGAAGGCCGAATAGGAGAAGGAAGAGGGGGTTCGGCCCCCCCTTTCCTTCCTCCCTTCCCTCTTCCCTTTTCCCCCTTCCGGTAATAAGGAAAGGGGGCAAATTGGGATAGGACCCGAAGTAGGATTCCTCCTACTTGGGGCGCCCCATGGCTGCTCCCCTCCCCCTCCCACCTATATATACATGGGGAGGGGGCGCCTAGAACATAGACCAACAATTGTTAGCTGTGTGCGGCGCCCCCTCCATAGTTTACGCCTCCGGTCATATCTTCGTAGTGCTTAGGCGAAGCCCTGCGCGGATCACTTCACCATCACCGTCACCATGCCGTCGTGCTGACGGAACTCATCTTCTTCCTCGACACCTTTGCTGGATCAATAGGACAAGGGACATCATCGAGCTGAACGTGTGCAGAACTAAGAGGTATCGTACGTTCGGTGCTTGATCGATCGGATCTAGAAGAAGTTGGACTACATCAACTGCATTGTCAAACGCTTCCGCTTTCGGTCTACGAGGGTACGTTGACACACTCTCACCCTCTCGTTGCTATGCATCTCCTAGATAGATCTTGCATGAGCGTAGGAATTTTTTTGAAATTGCATGCTATGTTCCCCAACACAGTCCTCCTCGGTGATCTTGTTGCCCTTCCTCTTTTGCTCCTCAAGAGCGATCTTGCGCTCTTCGAAAGAACATCCTCCCTCCTAGTTTGCCTCCTTTTGTTGGTTCTTCTTCTCGTCCAAGGTCACCTTGGTTTACAAATGTTTCTACATCATGGTTTCCTTTAACTTCACCATTGTACTAATTTTCTCTCTCAAGCTAGAGGCCTCGACCGACCTCTTCACACTATCTTTCTACAACTTTCTTTCATCGAGCTCTCCCTTGTTTCGTCCTCCCTTTAGTGCATCATCACTATCATCATCGTCTTCCAATTTAACCAGTGCACCTTTCTTTCGTCGAGCTTCTTGATCCCTCAACATCCATTTTCTCACCTCCTTTAAGCAAGTTCCAACAATGTTGGAAAACGAATGCTTAATGTGAACCTATATGCGCAATGTGATCCATATTTTCTTAAACCTTTCATGCGCAATGCGATCTTATATTTAGAAAAGAGACAATTGTGTGAGTTCAACTTGTCATCAAAGCAAATAAGATCACAAATGTGTACAACAAAATGACAAAAAACTCACATAGTCATCAATCACAAACCATGCATTCCACACTTGCTCCAAGCAACCACTCCAACGGGCACATTGTTTTTTTCACATCCCAATGGCCTTCGAGTGATTTCAATGAACATGAAGATGTGACGTCCATGAGCTTATGATACTTGTCCTCAATGAATTGCCAATATTTTTTGCTGGTTGAACATCGGTGGCAACTTCATCAAGTGACACACACTTACAAAATCTCACCAAACAAAAATCATCCATCTCTATGTAATTGTTGCTTCATTTTCCAAATCTTCCTTGGGTAGCATCGAACCCCTTCTCCTCAACCTCTTCTACATCATTATTGTCGTCATCCTCCTCTTCCACCTCGGCTTTGACGTCGGCTTCCATGGCAGAATCGAATGTGCCAAGTGGAGCATTCATGATGTTCACCTCGTTCTCCTCCAACAATCCGCATATGATGCATGAAAGGTATGCAAGTCGTAGATACACAATCCAAAGGGTGAAACACACATCAAATGAACCCAATTTGGCACACACCGGTAGAAAGGGGAGAAATTTTACCTCTTCGGTGTTTGCTCAAACATATTGTGGACGCATGTGGAGTTTAAGGGAATGCGGGGTACATGGGCCGCCAGATTGGGTGGAGGAGGCATCCGTTGTCGAGCCGCCAGAGCCTTGCCCTTCCTCGAGGCCTTGTCTTGTGATTTCGCCCATTCGATGGAGGGGGTGGAGGAGGCACCCATCCTCGAGCCGGCCCGTGAGACAGCACCGCTGTACGCGGGAGGAAGAATGGCGCCCGCAGTCAGAAGGGGCCTGACTCCATGCACGGCATGGTTGCCCTGCCGCTTTCGTTTCACCCCGGCGATGGAAGCATTTGGCGTGGTAGGGAGGTGCGGAAGGTCGATGCGGCATCGATGGGGTAGGTGATGCATGAAAAGTGATGGGGTGTGGTTGCGGGTGCTCCATGTTGTGTGATGGGTAGCATCAAAACCTATATTTGGAAAGATGTTAATTAGCAATATGAAAAATATTAAACCCGTATTAAAAAATTGATTTAGATGTATACCAGAAATGAACAATGTGTATGAAAACAATAGACATCAAAACATATGTTTCTACAAAAATGTTAATCATGTATTCAAAAATATTAAATGTGTATTAAAAAAGTAGACATCAAAACATATTTTGAAAAATGTTAACCAAGTATATGAAAAATATTCAATCTATATAAAAATATTTTAGATGTATACAAAATGTACAATGTGTACGAAAACAATAGACATCCAAACATATATTTGAAAAAAATATGTTAATCATGTAGTTTGAAAAATGTTAAACATGTATATAAAAATGTTTCGGATGTATAAGAAAAATGTACAATGTGTATTAAAAAAGTAGACATCAAAACATATAATGCAAAAATGTTAATCATCTATATGGAAAATATCAAATATGTATTAAAAAAACTATTATAGATGTACACAAAAATGTACAATGTGTACAAAATATATATTTGAAAAAATATATTAATCATGTATTTGAAAATTTTAAACATGTGCTAAAATTGTTAAATGTGTATAAAAAATATTTTAGATGTATAAGAAATATGTAGAACGTCTGCAAAAAAAGTAGACATCCAAAACATATATTGAAAAATTGTTAATCGTGTATATAAAAATGTTATACCTCAATAAAAAATTATATGTATAACAAAACATTACAATGTGTACGGAAGCAATAGACATGAAAACATATATTTGAAAATAAATGTTAGTCATGTATTTAAAAAATCTTAAACATGTATTGAAAAATGTTGTTGATATATACGGAAAATTTAGAGTGTTTAAGAAAAAAGTAAAGAAAAGAAAACAAAGAAGCAAAGAAAACGGAAAATAGAAAAGAAAACCAAACAAAGAAGCAAAGAAAACCAGAGATAAGAAGAAAAGGAAAAATATAACAAGAAAACAAACCAGTAAATAAAATACAAGAAACCAGAGAAAACCTAGAAACAAACAAAAACCAAAAAAAGAAGAAAGAAAAAGCAGTGAAAACCGAGAAAGAAATGTACAAAAACGGTGAGAAACAAAGAAAACCGGTGACGAAACAAAGAAAACCGAAGAAAGAAAAAAATGAAGAAAGACGCGAAGAAAACCAGAGCGAATGCAACCATCGACGGAGTGAGCGACCGAATGTGCAAAAATGGGTCGACACAAATACTGTAGTGCAGAGGAGAAAGCTTCTGGCGAGCATATCGTATAACTCACTATAAGCGAGATATAGTCGTGCATCGCGTCCAATAAAAGCTCCCCATTCAAGCCTCTCAACAAGTACACGCGTGCATTCTGAGCTGGTATGGGCCTTTTGGCCAGCGGACAATACAGAAGCGACCGAACCTTTTTTTCCACTAACAAGAAAAGAATGCCATGCCCCTCAAAAAAAAGAATGCCCAATTGTTTTATTAAAAAAATCGCTCAAAAAAAAGCTTCCCTTGAAAAAAAGACTAATGAAAAGAAGAATTTCTCACAAAAGAACTAAAGAAAAGAAGCAACTGAGCCGCGTGTCAACTCTCCTTCCAGTTCTTAGAAAAAACAATTCGCCATCCATTAAGGAAAGGAAAAACATAGACGTGCATCATTTCTGAGTCTATGTTCGGCCACTTGCAAAGATCCCTCAGGTCAAGGTGTCGACGCTGACCCCTCAAAAAAAAAAAGGTGTCGACACTTCGGCCGAGCAATCTGACGTTCCCTTGGGATCTTGGCAAACTCTGTTATCATTGCCAACAAGGGGAACCGGAACAGCATAACCTTTACGAGGTCACTCCATGTCGGTAATTATGCAGCTAGGTGCAGTGTGCAGAATCTGTGTAGGGGTCCGGCCGGGTGACTCCACGGATAGGTTCTCTAGCCCAAGTCCCAACTACGCTGGTGCCGATAGCCAGACAGTGACAATGCCAGCTCCTAAAGCAGCCAAGATGATACACGGTCCATTCGTTCTGTTACCATACTGAGTGTCGATTTGATTCGGCCCTGGACACGCATCCATCGGATAAAGGCAATGCTTGCATAAACTGCACCAGTCCCGGTCAAGATTAACACGAACTGACCGGAATCGAGTATATAATCTTGTGCATAATCAAACTGATGCGAGCCATGACATGGAGTACTAGTATAAAGTTGCACTAAAGCAGCGACAAGGAATATTGATCGGAGATTGTATCCTCTCAATGGGTTGAACTTTTGATCCACATGATCAGCATGAACTTCGGAGTACATCCATGTGTTGGTTAACCAGGCAAGCTGGAATAATACCACACAAAATTATCTACCTAGCGCTGCCCCTATGATCAGAAATCACACATGCATGGCTTCGCACCACATAGCATTTACTGTTAATATTTCTTCTTCTTCTTCTGAAAAGCAATCCACTTCTGGATCTTGAATTTCGCCCGCCTAGGCATTTCCTCATAATGACATCAAAATGAAATAGAATAGAATTTAACGTCGTAGCTAGATAAGGGCTACCAATTTCCCTCAGACGAAAACTAAACGAATATTAGACTTGTTGGACTCGCAAATAGGATCATGCTTAGTATACTTGAAACCAAGGAGAGCAAAACTAAGTCAAGAAGGGAAGAGCTGTTCATAAGCATTTTTAAGACCCTCCCATGAGGGTGCCTTGAACTCCGTTTTTTTGTAGGTAGTAGTGAGGCGTCATTACGTCAGCCGGAGAAGAATGCTTGCTTTTAGTATCATTGGTGTAGTGATTAACACGGTCCTCACATATTGAAAAGCTTAAGACTAGAGACGCCATAATCCCTTCCCCTAGTGTATCCGTACATATTGATGGAAGTGGAAGGAAAGGCTTAAAGATCATATTTGCTCCTAGAACTTGCAAATCGTCCAAAATAAATTTTGAACTCACGATGCCATTCACCTTTGGACTATTGGGATTTAGAACTAGTTTGCGTCGATGAGGAGTCCATGTGGAAGAGGTGGTTTTACTGCTTGTGTACTTAGCACATGGAATGAGACGCGCTACCAGTGGCGGAGCTATACAGAAAACATTGGGGGGGCCAAACGCAAAAAATGAAGAGTTGGGGGGGCCAAACGCTATTTTTTTCCTAATCTAAGTCCTTCAAATAAAAAATTCTTCAGGAATATCTACAAGGCTGGGGGGCCACGGCCCCCCCAGCTCACCACATAGCTCCGTCGCTGGACGCTACCATGCTCTGGCCACGAGGCTAGCTAGGAGTCCATCCACTAATTGTGTACTGATGACATTGTGGAAGTTTAAATAAACAGGTGTGTTTTTCTCAACAGAAAAAAGGAAAACTCGATGGGTTCAGCCGGATGATGTGCGTTCAAGCGTGAACGGTTGCGGTTGCATGGAGAGTCTTGCGACATTGCCCTACCGTGATGGGTAACGGTCGCGTGCTATGCGCGTCCAATTCATTTACGACTATATAAGTTGCTGGTTAAATTGTATCAAGAAATCTCGATGTTGATACCATACCATTTTTAGCTGGGCTGTTGATACGGTACTATGTGCCAAGAAGTTCAGTTCCAGACACAGTTCACCTCCAGCAAGCAAAGTACAAAGCGCCAATAATTTTGAAGCATACAATTTGAAGATGGTGTCAACATCCCTTCCTATAGGACGCCATGTTTGGTTAGTTAGGCTTTTTAACTAAGAAGGGAATGTGATATACAACGCTCGAGCCAAGGCTTAAACACGCGTCGGCTATGAGACGCCGCCGCGCTCTGGCCACGGAGCTAGTAGCCCATGCACATATTTTGTATTAACGATGTTGTGGAAGTTTAAATAAAGGGCTGTTTTGTATCATACAAAGAAAAGGAAAACTTGAGGGGGTTCAGCGGGATGACGTGTGGCCGTGCCTTGATCGTTCCAGCGCAAACGGTTGCGGTTGTGTGGAGAGCCTTGTGACATCGCATTGCGACAATTAGGGGTAACGGTCGCGCGTTATGCGCGTCCAATTCATTTACTACTATGCAAGTTGTTGTTTAAATTGTATTGCAAGACATCTCACCGTTGATACCATACCTTCTTTTTAGCTGGGCTGTTGATATGATATTGTGTGCCAGAAGTTCAGTTCCAGACACAGTTCACCTCGAGCAAGCAACGTGCAAAGCGCCAATAATTTTGAAGCATACAATTTGGCAAGGGTGTGAACATCCCTTCCTGTAGGACACCATGTTTGGTTAGTTAGGCTTTTTAACTAAGAGGGGAATGTGATATACAACGCTTGAGCCAAGGCTTGAACACGCGTCTGCTATGAGATGCCACCGTGCTCTGGCCACGGGGCTAGTAGCCCATGCACATATTTTGTGTTGACGATGTTGTGGAAGTTTAAATAAAGGGTGTGTGTTTTTATCAGAAAAACTAAAGAAAAACTTGATGGGGTTCAGCGGGATGACGTGCGACCGTGCCTTCGATCGTTCCAGCGCGAATAGTTGCGGTTGCGTGGAGAGCCATGCGACATCGCGTTGCAGCGATTAGGGGTAACGGTCGCGCGTTATTCGTGTCCAATTCATTTACTACTATGTAAGTTGCTGGTTAAATTGTATTGCAAGAAATCCCGTCGTATGATACCATACCTTTTATTTTAGCTGGGCTGTTGATATGATACTGTGTGCCATGAAGTTTAATTCCGGACACAGTTCAGCTCCAGCAAGCAAAGTGCAAAGCACCAATAATTTACGTAATAAACGCTGCCGGATCTCGCGTGCAATCTTGCTCAATCCTGTGACGCTGATACGTACAGCCATGCGTATGCATAGCGGCCAGCCACCCGGCGGCCATGCATAGCCTCTTCGCTTTGGCCGTCTCCTTTCTGAAAAAATCAAGATGGCACACTAGTTTTCTCCCCACTTTACTCGTCTTTCCTCCGTATATTTTGCCCTTTCCGCCGTGGCCACTCGCTGGCCCCGTGACCCGCCGGCGAACCCACGCACGCACGAGACCACGGCGGCCGCCGCGCGCGCTCGAGCTAGCTACGTACTACCCAGGACAGGACCACCACGCACCACCTTGCACCACGCACGCAGCGATCGATAAAAACATAAAGCTATCCATCTATCTAGCAAAGCCAGTACTGGTGCAACTTGGCGATCATGTGCACGGTCTTGTCATCGCTTTGGACCTAAGAAGAGGAGGAGAGCTCCTTTTAACACTCGCTGCCTCGCGAATGTGACCAGCATGTGATCGCCCCTTGTAGCCCTGATTCGTGACATGCTTAAATATTAGGGTTCCATCCAGACACATAAAGAAGAGGAAGATTCACCGATTCACCACAAGTGGCGCTCAGTTCAACAATATATTATGCGTTTGCAGCCTAGATAGATCGATCCATCACGCATGTACACCAATCATTTGTTATATCAGGGGAAAGCGACCTTGCTTTCCCCACAGATTTGAGGTTAAGTGGTTGGCTCCCAAGCGTTCCCTTCCTCTTATGCCTCCAATTATTCCAACCCGGCGAGTGTGTGTCGGTTCCTTGTTTATGCATGCAAGCTAGCTAGGGCACGCAGTTAATTTGTTCTTTTGGGCGCCAAAGCATGGGTCACCATGTGTCTTTCCACGCATGGCACGACGATCGACCAAAGGTGGCAACCAATTAGATCAGGTCCCCCACTTATAAACCATTGGTAGGTGCATGCAGAAAAATCATCGACGTATATTTACCAAGTAAATGAAGTTGCAAATTTTGTGTCACTCGCGGGGACGACATTTTCATGAAAGCACAGTTTCTGGGGACCAAGAATATAAACTTTACGGTGTCCAAATGCATGAACAGTCAAGTGGAGTCCAACTCGTGGCCTGCCTGACCAGTTTTTGCAATGGGGCACTTGCTACAACCGCTTTACACATAGTGGCGCCGTTGTCCGCTAGTGCAGTGTTCTTGCACGTTAAGGCATGGATGGAGCATTTCGAGTACAAGCTAGGCTGCCATAAAGAGGGCTTGTGCTACGTTGTGTGGCCGGCTAGGCGATGCTTGCTTCTGGTCCAGAGGCACGGGTGGTTGTGCTTGGTTAGCTTGGCTAGCTACCCCCACACCATGCCTTTGATCGGTCGCTTTATTATTTCCTATTCATGTTGGTTCTCTGATGCCGATTCACCCCCATCACATGCAACGGCAAAGGCATCAGCATCAGCACCGGCTGCTGTACGTAGGTGTGTGTCCAAGTCACGTCCGGGCGAGAAATTTCGACGAAATCGGAAGGAGAAATTCTCAAGCATGCATATGGAAGGAGAATCTCCATATATGAATGTGGCGATGCCCTCCATGTCGATATATCCATACCCGCGACAAGTAATTCGGAACAGAGGGAGTAGCTCGTTTGGGTCAAAAGGGCGCGAGAATATAAGGGAGTAGCTTGGTGTTCCCTTACTGTTTCCACTCCGTAAAGAACAGGAGCACATAATAATCGGGGCTTGCACCTGTCTGCCGTCGCAACTTGCAGTCCGGAGATCGATCCAGCGAGGATCGAATCACAGCCGATCGACGTCAAATTATACGTGTGGTTGCAAGATCAATTAAACAAAGGAGTGCATGTTTAATCGCAGCCAGGTAGGTGAAGGTGATGCATCATGCATGCATGTGTGTGGCCGTATTGTGTGATCCGAGGAGGAGTAGAGTATTCTTGGTCGTGACACGTGATTCGATGCTACGACCGACCGAGATCGACGGAAGCATGGGCGCAGGGACTGCTGGAGCGCAGGCTGCACCGGCCGATACGCCGTAGTTAATGAGACGCACGCTAGCCGCTGGTGCGTGCAGGGCAGGGGGAGGCCTCGGTCCGTTGGCCGTCAGGGGGAACATGTGCGCCCCCGGAAAAGGCGACTCCGGACTCCACAGAGGGAGGAGCTAGCTAGCCAGCCCTACCGCGCTCCCTGCCGTGGGACGGAGCGGTGGTCGCGCACGCACCTAGCTAGCTGCATGTCGGCATCGGCATCGGCATCGGCATCGGCGCATTGTTTCCGCTGCGATCTTCGTCGTGCTCGACGCGCGCGCATTAATTCAACGAGCCAGGAAAGCTACCGGCCTCGTCGCCATGCATATGCATGGGTGGTCCAAGCAGAAGCAGAGAGGCACAGACGCAGAGCTCGATCGGTGAGAGCTCCGTCATCGCCCACCATGTGGGATCCTTCCGTTTATACCCATGGGAGCCCGTGGAGAAATGGTGCGATCCAAGTAGTAGGAGTACCCACTGCTGACCCAGCGGACAGGCCCTTTTCGATGGCAACGTTTTGGCGCCACCCCATTGATGACGCGTCCGTCCATCCATGCATGCATGCATAGCAGCATCAGCTTTCCCCGCCCACAGACCAGCCAGATCTCTCTTCCTGGATCGAGAAGGAGGAGTAGCAATGGCATCGCATGCACTACTCGATCCGTCTTCTCGGTAATCGGTCTCCGAAATTTACTACGCTACCAGCGTGCAGTGCCATGCCATGCATTGATCTGAAGGCGCAGGCAGGCTTGGCCGTACAGGGGCAAGCAAGCAGGCCGGCCGGCCGGCCGGCCTTGGTGGTAGTTCTGACTTCTCACACATGCATACACGAACGGTCCATGCATTTACGAACTGTTGGCAAATCCGTCTGTGCATACCCATATGCATGCACTGTGCACTTCGCAACAGAGACTCGATCGCATGCCATATTGTTTTTAAGTTCTCCCTTGATTGCATGCCGTATTTTCTTTTCCCACCAACAGCAGAGCAGTGACAACTAGCATAGCAATATCTTAACTAGCTACTCCCTCCGTCCTATAATATAAGAGCGTTTTTGACATTAGTGTAGTGTAAAAAACGCTTTTATATTATGGGACAGAGGGAGTACTTGTCAAAAGAGATCACATCATCACAAGCTAACGAGGAAGGAAGGAAGGAAGCAAGCGAGAACAATTTTACAGTGCGGGGTGAGAAAAGGGAGGGCTACTTTGTCACTCCCATTTCTGTCATAGCTAATAACGGAAGGCTAATTACAAGACCTTGCGAGAAGGATACAGTAATAGAAACCTTCAAAGCCAAGGCCTAGCAGGGCAGGGGTCACTGCTCGATCTGGATCTTATACATGGATCCCAACACGCATGCATGCATTGTTCTACTAAAATCAAACGCCAAAGACACCATCAAGTCCAGGAAGGAACAAGCTAGACTTGATGCACTAGCTATATAGGTTGCTCGATCTCCATGTTGAGTTAGAGCTAGAGGGCTGTTGATCGATGAATTACCCCTTCTTTGTCCCGTTGCTCTTCACCAGCTTGCGCAGGAACTCCTTTACCTGCATAACATGACCAAGCCAGGTTACACATATGAAAACAAATTTCATGTCAAACTCAAAACCCATGTTTATTAGAAGAAAAGTGACACGCCTAATATTTCATACACCTACTGCTAGCTATCCCTACTACTGCAACAGTGACCACAATATATGGTAGTTGCTTTAGGTAGGTAGGTAGCTAGCCGTGCTAACTTTAGAAGCATAAAATGACTATACAAAAATAGGCATGCAGCTATTATACATTCCATATAAATGCATATATACATACATATAGTGGAGTATTATTGTGTACCTCAGCAGGCTCACGCAGAGAGTAGGATGCGCTTGTGTCCTTCGGAAACTTGGTCACAAGGATCCCGATGCCTTGTCCCATGTTGCGCAGCACCTATTTTGATTTTTTTTTATTTATTGCAAAAAAGGGCTCAGTTCATCGGACTGGATCGATAGAGCGCATCAGCGCAAAAGAGTACAGGTGCAGCGCGTACTGTACCTTGAATGCATCCTCATCTGTGCGGTCATCCCCGATGTATATCGGGAAAACGTCGCTGCGCCCCGCATAGCCTGCAAAGGAAAAACCATCCAAAAATCTATTGTGAATATTTATGAAGCAAGTACCTAACAAGACATGTATGAAGCAGCATCAACATTTATGCATTTGTACTATGTGCTGTGTTTTTCTTTTCCAAAACAAAACAACGGGCTGCCCCGTCGATTTTCATTGTGAGGTGCCGTGCAAGAACTCACCGAGAGACTTGAGCAAGAACTTGAGAGCGTGTCCCTTGTTCCACTCGATGGAGGGCCGGATCTCGAGGACCTTTCTCCCCTTGGTGAGGCAGAGTTTCGGGTAGTCGTCCAGCACTGCCTTCACCTCCCTGCCCAGAGCATCCCATTCCGCCTCCTCGACGCAGCGGAAGTGCACCGAGAGGCAAAACTTGTTGTTCTCCACCATGGCCCCCGGGATGGACTCCATCTTCGCCGTCAGCTTCTCATACACCTGCAAATTAATCGATCCGGACCACACTTGTCAGCAAATCGTTTACATTCTAGTAGCAGTAGTGGACTTGATGGCGAGAAGAAAAGTACACCAAGATTAGTACTCGTTGATTAGGAATATTATTTCTCAGGTACGTAGTTTAATTAATCTCTCACTGGTGAAAGACAGGGTGAGGTCGTGCATGCCTACCTCCTGAATGACAGGCAAGAACTCGGTCGCCGGCTGGCACAGAACCTCGTCAGCCTGCGTAGACAAACCCAACAACCACTCAATCACGCAGCTCGCAAGCGACTTAATTACAGCAAACAAAAAATTAGGGCCAATGAAAAGTCTCTTTCACGAGGACTGTAGAGAGAGAGAGAGAGAGAGAGAATAAGTGAGGAAGAAAATTCGGAGAAAGGGAGATGTCGACTAACTTAACTAACCTTTGCCTTGTGGTTAGACACTTTGGTGGGGCCCTTGATGTCCATGCCGTGGCTCCCAGCGTAGTACAGCTCCTCCAGTTTCACAAAGTTGAACACCTGCGTACATATTGCACCATAAATACAAATACAGTGCTCTTTTGTTTCTTTTGTACGTAGGTGAAGAGGTAACCGGGCAAAGGGGAAGGGGGAAGGAGAGAAGTACTACTGCGAGGAAACGCTCATGAAAACGATCGCTGTGCCTCTTTCTGTGGGCGGAAGTACTAGTAGTGCGAGAAAACGCTCATAAAAACGCTCGCTGTGCCTCTTTGCATGTACTGTTGTGTGTATAGCGTCTAGGTTCACGGCCGCAACCAAATGCGGCATGCATGCCATGTCATGTGGACGGTGAAAATCACGGCCAAATAATTACAAAAGGGAACCTGGAAGATTCCGTTTACGGTGCACGCTGCTGGAGCCGTGGTGTGAGGTGCAAGACTAGGCTTCTTTTACAGCACCAAGAAAGCAACAACAACAAAAATGCAACGGCTGCAGCAGCAGCAGCAGCAGCAAGGAACCAAGAAAGTAGCACTAGAGGATATGTTGGCGCTGGAATGTACCTTGTCTCTGCATCTCCCACTCACGATGGCCGTCGGGAAATGCTGCGCGACGCCCCTCACCGCATCCCTCATCTGCGTCAATCAAAGAGAAAATTAAGAACAGGGCAGTGCAAAGGGAACCTCTGTGAACAGAGCATGCTCTGCTTCGATCGCGTCACAAGACATGGGACGAGGGAGGAAGGAGACTGACCTCCTCGGTCATGACGGCGCGGTCGGGGTCCTGGACGATCGGCGAAAGGGTGCCGTCGTAGTCGAGGAACATGACGATCTGCTTCCCCTCGGCCGCCGCGAGCACGCCCTCGAACCACTCCAATGCTGACGGGTGCTTCTCCTGCGATTCAGGCAAAGATTCCTCAATCATCGGCTGAGAGAGGGAGGGAGGGTGGGAACGAAAGAAAAGCAGCTGCCATGTGAAAGAAACTTACGATCCACTCCTCGTGGTCGGCGCCGGCGGGGGGCATGGCGTGGCGGGGCGAGGAGGCCTTCATCGAGTCCAGCAGAGACCCGGCCATCAGCACCCCCGAGGTGGCGAGATCCATGCGGCCCAGGGCGGCCTTCCTGCAGTCGCGGGCCCTCCGCGGCGGGAACGACGCGAAATGGCGACCCGGCTGCACCGGCGCCGCCACGGCGGTGACCGCGTCCTCGGCAGCAAAGGCGGCGTGGTTCGTCATGACGAGAGCGCGGGCCGACACAGGGAGAGAGACCGAAGAAGCGGTGGGAGAAAGCAAGAAGGTGCCTGGGCTTCAACGGGAGCAACGGACGAAGAGAAGAGAAGATGTGATGGCGCTGGTTCGGGGGGAGTAGAGGAGGGAGAGGGTTTGATGGTTGGGGCGGTGGAATCCGGGTCTATATATAGGGCGTAAGGGCTGGCCCACCTCTCCGAATTTCTGATGCCGAAGTGCAACATTTTGATGCTTGGCAAATACCTCGGGCAAAGAAGAATATATGGCCTTTCCACGTAATTTCAAGTATTTTGCGCTTCATGTTAATTGTGTTTCACATGAATTATGTATAGTCCAAGAGTTATAGTGAGGTGATATGTTTATCTTGAAATACAAAAATCGCATGACCAAACGTTTCTTCTACTACTTGTTTTTGCTGATAACTAGTAAATTCGTACTTGCAATGCACGTTGATATTAGGCATTATATTGATGATATGCATATGTTAGGTATGAAATTATTTGTTTACTTATGTGATTAGTGATCGAATCGATATTTGATATGATATTAACTGCATGCTAAATGTGTTGAGCACTCACCATTGAAGCAGGCTGAGTCGTTAGATTACATGGTTTAATGGCTGAGATTTGTTAGATTACATGGTTTTATATTGGTATAGATGTCATGTCACTTACATGCCAAATATGGCGATGTCGCCTAGCGGTTGACGGAGGCTTGGGTAACTTACTATGCACATTATACCTCAAAAAAAAACTTAATATGCACATTATACCTTTAACGTACAACGGAACCTTCCTCATGGTCGAGGAGCCAAGTCCAGAGGTACCACGGCTTCAGCCTTGGTCTTGTACTAGAAACTCGAGGTATTATGAATTTGATTTTACCATGTGCGAGTGTGTGCCTTGATTTCATACTTCTTGTTGGCATGTACATATCATGGTTTCGAGTTCAATGTGAAAATTTATTTCTAAGTGACCACTCAATGCCCTAAG
Organism: Triticum urartu; assembly: GCF_056163025.1. Lineage (NCBI taxonomy): Eukaryota > Viridiplantae > Streptophyta > Magnoliopsida > Poales > Poaceae > Triticum > Triticum urartu. The sequence goes on along the minus strand of NC_141874.1, from coordinate 120,214,334 downwards.
TTATTTTTACTGATTTTGCAAAATTCAATCCCTTCAGATTTTGTCGAGTCCCAATTGATATTGAAAAGTGCAACTTTATTTCATGGAAAGTGCATCATGTACCTTTTTCGGAAGTGAGAAAAATGCGCTTTTTAGTAAAATGAAGTTCACTTTTTGGAATCGATTGTAGCTTAACAAAATCTCAGCTAGGTATGGCATAGACGAATCGTTTTCTTATTTGCACTTAAGCCGATTAAAGCATAGACGTACCATTTTCTTGTTTGCACTTACAAATATTGCAACACAATTTACTCCTGTGAAGAAGTCATAATAAAAAATTGGGAATTCCATGTCTGGTATAGGAACGCAATTAAAGCTACTGGTACCATATTTTAACATTAATAATCAAAACTAAGTACTAACAATTTTAAGTATGAAAAACACAATAATGGACTACAGTTGATTGAATGAATGAGAAAAGGGAAACTGAATTTAGTGTCGTGTTATATTTTTCCAAAACCAGCCTTTCCCCTTTCCATTACTTTTGAAACTAGAAATATACAATTGATTATAAGTGGAAATGTGAAGAGAAAATGGAAAGAAAGTGAACTTTACAAAAAAAAATGATGCGCATGCCCGCAATCTGAAACCTAGTAGTCTTTGACACATGCACTACATGGCAAAAACACAGTTTGCTCTTTGTCGTCTGTCTTGACAAAAGGTTGACGGCAAAGAGCTGTGCTGACGGCAAATTACCTGATTCATGTAGTGTAGCACTATCAGGTCTTTTTGATTAAAATGATTTCTAGGACTTTAGAAGGATTCTAATCCTAAGATTTTTTTTTCTTGCATGCCTTGTTTGATTTGTACGATTACAACCCATAGGAATTTTTCTTAGAATTCATTTGTACTAATTCCATAGGAAAATTTTCATTCGCTCCAACCATGTGTGAAGAATTCAATGTTTTCTTATGCACAATCAAACACTCATACTACTATTCTTGTAGTATCCAAGATGATATGCCACTCAATTTTTTTTTGTCTTTTTTTCTTTTTATTTCCTATGTCTTACAAATCCTGCAAATGAAAGAGACCCCACAATGCAGAGCGCAGCCAAAATAAGGAACACTTACATGGTTTTACAGACCAACATAAGAGGCTAGCACGTGAGAAAAAGAAAAGGCGAGCTAATCCGTCATCTCTACTCTCTACAGCCAATTATAGCTCCTCGATAGATTCTCGGCAAAGACATGACAAGTTGACAACATTAGTCTTGAGGCTTTCGGCTCCAATCTTTCGCTCTGCAGCATGCTTCAGCTTCAGCAGTCATTCCTATAACAAGAAAAGCGAACAAGTGGCAAACACAGTTCCAAAAGGGGATTTGATTATTATAATTTTGTTGTTCCAAAAATAGTCATACATACGCATGGACTCAAACATGTATATAATCTATTGCCACCATTTTATACAAGTACATATGAATTGTCTTGACTAAACATAGAAGCGGGTTGGAGCGGTTTTTTAACGAAAACCAGACAAGATGCCCATTGTTTTAGGAAAATAACGGAGAAGCTGAATTAAATCGAAGGTTACTAGAAGAAGAAAAACGTATAAATGCGGCGGTTACTGAAATAAAGAAAAAGCTCAAAGTGGCGGGCGGCACACGGATTTGTCGCTGTGACATGCTTCACCCACCGAAATCCTAGCTAGACGTTACTATGTTCTGCTCAAGGCATTTATTGGTCATCTTAATTCATAGAAGAGGACACATAGCAATACAACTCTGAAATAAAAGAAAGAATGAGTAGGGTCACTAGATTTCTACCACCCTGTCCATTGATATTTAGCATTGCATTATATAGTCTTGATTATAAACTTTGCTACTCACAAACATAACCACGAATAGTCACTGGTTAAAACATAATTTAGATTGCGGGGGCCCGAGATTATAGATGATAGAAGGGAGTATCATGGTATTATCAGTTTTCATTTGAATTTTTAATTTAATTTAGGAACTTCACAGAAAATTTAGCAACATGAAATTCTCACTATTTTGGGAAGAGACATAAATTCCCAACATTAGTATCATGCCACTTTTTATAATAACTATCATGGAATTTTTACCTTCACACTTAAAAATGAGGTCTCATATTAGATGCATTCTTAACATGGAATTCTCTACTCGAAAAGGTACCTAGGAAGTCTTAGTTTTGTACTTTTGGAGAGACATGATCTTCGAGAATTCAATATCATGATATTCACAACAATCGTACCGAGGAATTTATCTGTTAGATAACTGGACTAGTATTCAGTGTCCAATTTATGATTTAAAAAATATATTTGAAAGGCATCCATGTGTGGGTGGAGCCCCACTCGGATGAGAGATGGTTCAAGAACCACATGTCAATTTGCACTTATTACCATTCATAAATTATTAGGGGTTGAATGTACGTTTAAAGTTCCAATTCAAGTTAGGAACTTCTGTGAAAAACTGGAATATTTGCCTCGATCGAGTACAATAATCTGGAAGTTGCAATATACATTAATGTTGCATGGAAAAGTAACTTCACTGGAAGAAAGAATAGGAAACATATGGAGTATGAATAGTTTGAAATTTTATGTATCATAAAAATGCACTTATGCAGATTTTAAATTGGGTTAGAAACTTGAGTTAAAATATTAGAATATTTGAACTAAGTAGCCTGGCTGAAACTTAATTGTTACTGTCGGGTGATTTATATCCTAAAGCGGAAAAGTTTTTCCCACGGATGTGTCTACTGATGGGTTGTCAGGTGCATTGATAAGATACAACATAATACGAGTTATATGTTTTAATGGTAATAACTGATACACAAATTTATACCACATATATATAACATACATTGAGAATCTCGAGGCATGCACATGGTTAGGATGTGGGTTGGTGGAGCACCTAGGGGCTTGTATGCAATTATCTAGTTAGGTGCTACTACTTTACATCAATACGTATAAATTGTGGTTGCTAAACAGATAAGCGGGTTTGGATGGTTTTAGAAAAAATAACAAAAAAGATGATTAAAGCGACAATTAGTAGAAAACAAAACAAAATAAAAACAATGGTTATTAGAAGAAGAAAAATACAAACGACGGTTAAGTGCTACACTTTTTTACCCGTACGCGTGTGAATTGTGGTGGCTAAATAGAGAAGTGGATTGGGACAAAATAAATTAAAACAAACCGGACAGGTTGCCATTGTTTTCATAAAAAAGGACAAAAAAGCGGGATTAAACCAACGGTTATTAGAGAAATATACTATATATTTAAGCGGCGGTTATTTAGAAGAAATATGAAAAGATCAAAGCGGCGATTAGGAGGTACTGTACGTGCGGCTCACCGGTCGGTGGGTCGGTCGTGATAGACATACGTACCCAGGCCCACCCATCCACGTTGTCGCCATGTTGCCATCTGGCACCTGCCGGGCCCGACGAGAACCGGCCACGTGTTCCTCTGCGCGCGGGCGCGCGGCCGGGGCCCAGGCGCTGCTAGGCCCTCGTCGAACTGGTCCGAATTGATCGCTTGAACCTGACCGCCATGTGGGGGCCGGCCGCAGCCGTACGGTGAGCTTCTTGTTTGCTGGCCTGCTGCTGCAGGTGCGGCCGGCTTTGAAATGTCTGCCTCTGACCAACTATGCTTTCCTTTTCATCAACCCATCTGTATTTTTTGTGTGTGAAGGAAATAGAAATCTTTGCCTAGCTTTTTCTGCATGGTTTCCGCTGCCTTTTCGGCAGTTTAGTGGTGGTGGCGCTGGCTCTCCAAGCCTTCTAGGGTTCGATACGATACCTGCAGCTACCGCCCCCTGGAAACATCGTCTGCGTGACTGTATCTATGGGCTGCTTGCATGCATGCATGCGCGCCCTGTCACCGGTGCGTGGCACTCACCCACCAATAACATGCATGATTGTTAATCAAAGCATGCCTGCATTGCTAGGGTGACTCATGATGGAGGCCTTCTACAGGGAAAGAAATCGTGCATTTACATGTGTTGTCGGTGTCACTCCCAGGAAAAGAGAAGGAATGAAATCCCTTGCTGTGTGGTACTCCATGTATCCGGGTTTTTTTAACGTCCTACCAGTCAGAAGTTATTTCTTGCATTGCTAAACTTCTACACACCTCGTGGCTAATCATGTAAAATAACCACTCATCATTCGTCGGCATTTTGGTGCTCCAGATTTTCCAAACTACATGTAGAAGTTTTGCGAGCATTTCGCAGGCAATATTCAAGTGACATCGGCTCCGAAGATTCTCTCGTCAAAGTTGCACTACTAGTTAATTGGGCCGTCGACGGTCGCATGCTCCCACGCACACCACACACAGCACAATGCATATATATATATATATATATATATATATATATATATATATATATATATATATATATATATATATATATATATATATATATATATGCCTGCGAAATGTACGTCCAGGGGTCGTGCCAAAACTTTAGACTTTGGAGCCAGGGAGGCGTGCTTTATTATAATCGCATGTGAAGTTACCTTATATGTCGGCATTTCCTCTAGTTGGCCACAGGGCCGGGGAGGTCCACACGTACCCTTTTGTATTGCAGCGCTCGGGGAGAACTCTCTAAAGTCGTCCAAGTCTACTGACTAACTCCACATGAATCCGACCATACGCTTGCTTGGAAATGTAGTAGTACCAGTGACAAGTTTACCTCTTGATTTGCTTCTTACACGTTCTTTCCCCGAAACATGAAAACAGCCTAAGCACACATGGAGTAATAACAGACACAACTTGGAGGAGTTGGAGTCCTAGTACAGCTGCCAAGACCCCGACCCGGCCGACCGTATCGTAACGGAATTGGAGTTTGGGAACAGAAAATCTTTGTCGTTGATCATGAGCAATGCGCCAGGGACAGGCCCTGACACCAATTGATGAGAACAGCTAGCCAGCTCCTGGCACTGCACGATCGACACAATGAGCTCTGTCGTTGAGTCCATGCACGCATGCATGCGTCGTCGTCGATCGACACGCACTGGAGAGATCTGATGAATAGCTGGCTTGCAGCATGCAGGCACGCAAATATCGCGTTCTTTCTTGGCCTACAAGTAGTATGCTGTATGCATCGATCTAGTGGGGGTGCATATTTTTAAAACTTGGATCGAAGTAGCACGGAAAACAAGTATAGTGGGTGTATATTCCTTGTGGGCCTGAGTACAAGATTCTTGACAGCGCATGCCTTGCGCTTGCGCACCTCCTCTCAGTTGCCGGCAAGATCCTAGGCTGCAAGGGAACGTGCTGTCAGTGCATGCATGCACGCTTCATGGTCCGGGATGTACTTTTGACGTAAACTATTCTCACCCGTTGTTCTACGCCGGGCGGTCAAAGCCGCCGTACGCATGTTCGCCAATTTCACAAGCCATCGTCCGCCATGGAACGCAAACAGCCGGCCGGAAAGGAGAAAGTGGCCTAGTTCGTCTCTCATACGGGCATTTGTAATTATTCTCCATGATGATTATATTATACCTCCCTCATCAGAAACAAGAAGAGAAAACGAAATGTTTACAGCAAGAGAGGTAATCCGTGACATCATATACAATTCATTTGTTTTGTTTGTCCCCAACTTTCCATGCATCATATTGTATTTATTTGAATGGTGAAGCTTCAGTCAGTTGGCAATCTCTTGCATCATCCCTTCCTTCTAACACATGTATACTACTCTCTCTGTTCTGTAATGTAAGACGTTTTTTTGACTCTGGTGTAGTGTTAAAAAATGTTTTACATTATGGGAAGAAGGGAATAGTATACTACCATGTAGCTAGCTTAGCTAGATATATAAAGAAGGCAAAGATATCTTTCTGAAGCGTAGAGAACACACCCACTGAGAAAACGCACACACCGAACGAGTCCCGAGAGCTCGAGATCGACGGGGAGCAGCACCGTCCAGCTAGCTAGATAGCTACCTGTCACCGTCCACACGTCCGTGATGACTCATGACAGGAACTGAATACTCCCTCCGTCCGGAAATACTTGTCGTAGAAATGGATACAAATGGATGTATCTAAAACTAAAATACATATAGATACATCCATTCTCCGGACAAGTATTTTCGGACGGAGGGAGTACAAACTAGTGGAGTACCTGTTGTGTCGGTACGTAGTGCATGCATTGAACCCCCAAGTATATGACGAGGAAAGTACTCGATTCACTTTTCCTGATCTTGAAGTTTAATAATTAGTATATTCACCGAAGCAACAACTGTCGTCGTAATGTTGCTCTATGCACGTATTACTGATGTGTCTTCGTAATGCCGTATCTAATTTATCTTTGAAGTTCCGTATCTTGACAATTAACATGACGACAATAACAATGTCGTCTGGTTTGGTCAAAGAGAGGAGCGACCGAGGTGCCCCTTCCGCCTGTGTCCTCACATAGACGACACATCATGCATGGTGGGGGTAGCTAGCTAGCTTTGTGAGGCAGCCGGCCAGGGAGGAGAGAGGCAAAAGCAACACGCATAATTTCTTGAGGAAGAAGAAGCTCACCTTTCTGACTAACCTTGCAGTTCTTCAAATAAAGTAAACAAAAAACATAGTACCATTACATGGAGACATTGCTCGAACACTTGTGGCCGGCAGTTGGGTCACCTAATTCTTGATTTGTACATGCATGATCGAGGTAATGAACCGCATCTGAAGTGGTTTAACAGTTTGTCTAATTCACATCTAGATGTTTTTTTTAAATGTCACATCTATACTCCCACAAATATATAATGCAGCAACAAGAAACAAATAAAAACTAAGACAAAAAAATAAACCTCAAACAGAGTGGACATCTAGTAACTATGTCATATTTAGATGTATTCTAAACAGATCTTTATTGAAAGGCAGGAAACCAGGAGCAGGGAGACACTTGTATGGCGCGCAAGCCCGGGGGCCCATTGTTTAGGGATCCCCAAAAGAAGGTCGTACGCTCTCCTTTGCAAGTTGATTGACTTGATGCACTTGCATCTGTACCCGAAAGCCTGCGAATATTCTCGTGTCCCAGCACGAGTCCAAGGGAAAACATTCCGGCCGAGCTCGAGGGTCGTGGTCGCATTCGCATGCATGTGAAGAGAGCCTTCGTGTAGCCCGGATCCTAGACAGTGAGCAGGCCGGGAAGGACCCGAGTCCATGCATGGCCGGGTCAAAAAGGAGAGCAAGTACCGGCCGGATCGATAATTACCATGCGTTGTACTACGTCTCCGCGCGGCTACGTGTGTCAGTGCGCACATGCATGGTGCACGATGCGCGCACCGCCGCCCGGAGCGTGGACGGACGTAGGGAGCCACATGCAAGGTCGCTAGTGCTGTTGAACGTAGGGAGTAGCTAGTAGGTATACGTATTTTGGCTCCATCGGGTTGTGAGGCCTGCGGCGAAGCGTGCAGGCCGCGCGCCCATGCATCTAGCGCGCCGGTAGTAGAGTGGTGGTAGTTACTAGGTCGCAAGTGCTGGGGGTCGGCGCGCCGAGCGCGCCCGTCCGCGTCCGCGACAGATCGGGAGCGCGCGCACCATGCCGAGACGGCTACACGTCGAAAGAGCGTACGCTTTCGTGCGCGCGCGCGGCGGGAGCGACGGCAAGTGCGCGCCCATGCTCCTTGTTAGTGGCCAGAGACGCTCGATCGGGGTTCAGTGGTGGGGGGTCGTGGTCGGTCGGCGGTTGGAAAGGGCACACACTTGGCACGAGCTTGCAGCTAGCGGCAGCGTTTGCACTTGGCTCGTCGAGGTTCACACATGCCTACTGTGAGTGGAGGCATCCCGACGTGTAGGCGTGTGAGGGCATCTCCAGCCGTTGGCCCCCCAGGAAGGGTAAAAAACCGCTCCCTGGGATGCACCGGCGCTAAACCGCGCACTGGGGGCGTGATGCCCCCCAGTTGCGGCCCCCCCACGGGTTTTTAAAATGTTTAAATTCGGTGCAAACACAACGCAAACACGTTCGAATTTGTTCAAATTTAAATATATTCTACAAGAAAAGAAAAAACTATCGCGGGCTACCCCGCCGTCTTCCTCGCCGCCCGCCTCGCCGCCCGCCCACGCGGTTCTACATGCCGAGGAGGCTATAGAACCGCGTGTAGTCACCGCCGCCGTCGTCGTCGTCGTCGCCCCCGCCGTCCCTGCTGCATCCCTCCCCTGGTTGGCGCGGCGGGTTGGACGGTCCGGGGGCGTCGTCGTCGCTGTCGAGGACCACGACGCCGTGCTCGTCCTCGCGCCCACGCTTGCGGGCGGCGATCTCCTCCAGGGCCCGGCGCTGTCGGACCATCTCGTCGCGGAGGTAGTCGTCCCGCGCCCACCGCAAAGCGTCCTCGTCGGAGAAGCCACGCCGGGTTATCTCCTCGTACTCCGGGGGAGGCCGGTCTCCGGCTTGGGCTCGACGAGGACGAAGCGGCCGGTGGGGGAGGCGTTGTCGCCGATGCGGACGCCGGAGCAGCGGGTGCGCGCGCTGACAGGCGTGCCCTGGGGCTCCGGCTTGACGGGGCGGAGGTGGAGGCAGGGGGAGCTGCCGGACGAGGAGGAGGACCCCCCGGTCTCCATGCGCCTCGGGGTCCAGGAGCTTCCCCGGCGGCGTGGGAAGGACGGGGGAGCGGGGTACTCGAGGCGTGGCGTGTTGCCGCCCTCGATGTACTCGAGGACGGCCTCCAACGTGCGCCCGGGCACGCCCCACCACCGACGCCGGCCGACGGCGTTGAGCCTGCCGGAGGGCTCGACGCCGTTGGTGGCCTCGAGCTGCTCGGCGTGACGGCGGCGAAAATAAGGCTCCCAGAGCGGGCTGTCGGGGACGTACCGTGGCCCCTCCCTCGCCGCACGCGGCAGGGACGAGCGGATGCGTGCGATCTTCACACGCCGCGCTGCGCCGATGGGTACCGGGGGCACCGGCACGCCGCCGGCGCTGATCCTCCATGCCCCGGGCAGCCGCATGTCCGGCAGGACCGGGTACTCGGCCTCGAAAAGGAGGCGAGCCTCGTTCTCGTGTAGATGGCGGCAGCTGAAGCCGTTCGCCGCCGCGCCGTCGCCTGGGAAGCGCTCGGCCATGAGTGTGATGAACTAGAAACGGCGAGAGAGAGGAGAGGGAGGAACGACGACGGCGAGAGAGTGCGAGTCGCCGAGTGCGCTAGGGCGCGTCTTATATAGGCCGAGGCGCCGCCCGTGCGCTAGCCGCCGTGAGTACGCGTGGCGGGTGAGGGAGGGCGAGGGACGCGTGTCATCCGGTCTTCATTGCGCCGTCCGTGAGGCATCAATGGCGCAGGCTGACCGGGGCGGCAGCGCGGCAGCTTTGGCATTGATTCGCCGCGGGAAACGAGGCGATGAGGACGACGAAGGGGCGAGAAGAGAGCCGTGTCCCTGACGCGGCGGGCCCGCGGCTGTTTCGCGCCAAAACAGTTCGCCCCGGCGTTCCCGGGCGCCCCAGCACGCCGGGTTCGTCCTGAGTCCGCCGACGCTGTTTTCGGTCCAAGCCAACAAAAATCAGGCTCCTAGAGACGTGACTGGGCCGATTTTTTGGCACCGGCGTAAAAAAAAAAACGCTTGAAAAAGCCTTTCTAGAAACGCGGTTAGAGATGCCCTGAGGGCGGCGGGGCTGGGTCCGCGTGGGGCACAGGCTACCGAGCTAGGCGGCATACCGGACGGCGCAGCTACTGTCGTTGCCCACGGAATGGGGCTCTGGGTCTCTGACGACTTGTGGACTGTAGCGCTGTCTCTGTACGCCCATGGACTGCCACTGCCTACCCTAGCCCGATCTCAACGGTTTTTAACCGTCCCATTTAAGTGTCGCAGATACTACCAAAACGTGGCATTTAAGAGGGGATGAAAGAGACAACGAGGGGGGAGGGGGTTGCTCGGTGGGGCAGTAGCTGACAGCAAAGCGTGCAGCGTATAATCGTCACCCTCCTTTTCTTTCTTCTCTAGAAAAAACTTTTAAATTTATTTTTCCATAATCAGGTGTATATACACCTAAATATATACATCCTATATGTAAAGGGAAATGGGACATGAACATTTGGGACGTGTTTGATTGCCCGCATCGATTTTAGCTGCATTGCATGTGATTCCCAGATGGGCCTAACTGAGGAAAAAAGCCTATAAACCACCATCTGCACATAGTTTGGTTGCCGCAGATAGGTTAGCTGAATGAGGGAAAACTAACTTTGATTGTCCGTTTGGTTGGCCGCATCGCATTAGGCGCACATATGACACGCTGTTTAGTTGCAACCTGAATAAGGTGCTGTCACACTTCTCACTAGTGGTGACTTTACCACACACGATCTGAACAACTTCACTCCTAGCTACGAAACAAATTACGGTTCATTCTAAGAGCCATATGATGAACAACTTTCCCCTAGTGAATAGGGGAAAGTTCATCGTCGATGCTAACTAGATGCAAGTCAATCCTAGTCGTCTTCCTCTTCTGCTGCTGTTGGTAGTTCTTCCTCTTCCTCTTTTTCTGTTGCTGGTAGTTCTTCCTCTTCCTCTTCCTCTTCTGATGCTATTGCTTCTTCCTCTTCCTCTTCCTCTTCTTCAGACCCTTGTCCGACATCTGTCTGAAAAGGATCGAGAAGATGTGTCTAGAGGGGGGGGGGGGGTGATTAGACACTAAGTGCCAAAAGTTGCAGTTTTTTAATATACTTAAGTTTAAGTGGAGTTTAAGCATAAGTTTAACAAACACAATACATATCAAGCAAGCATGCAATGAGTATATGAGCAGCGGAAAGTAAAGCATGCAACTTGTAAGAATGTAAAGAGAAGGGTTTGGAGCATTCAAACGCAATTGGAGACACGGATGTTTTTGTCGTGGTTCCGATAGGTGGTGCTATCGTACATCCACGTTGATGGAGATTTCAACCCACGGAGAGTAACGGTTGCGCGAGTCCACGGAGGGCTCCACCCACGAAGGGTCCACGAAGAAGCAACCTTATCTATTCCATCACGGCCGTCGCCCATGAAGGACTTGCCTCACTAGCGGTAGATCGTCACGAAGTAGGCGATCTCCTTGCCCTTACAAACCCCTTGGTTCAACCCCACAATCTTGTCGGAGTCTCCCAAGTGACACCTAGCCAATCTAGGAGACACCACTCTCCAAGAAGTAACAAATGGTGTGTTGATGATGAACTCCTTGCTCTTGTGCTTCAAATGATAGTCTCCCCAACACTCAACTCTCTCTCACAGGATTTGGATTTTGTGGAAAGAAGATTTGAGTGGAAAGCAACTTGGGGAAGGCTAGAGATCAAGATTCATATGGTTGGAATGGAATATCTTGACCTCAACACAAGTGTAGGTGGTTCTCTCTCAGAAAATGTGTATTGGAAGTGTAGGTATGTTCTGATGGCTCTCTCCACGAATGAAGAGTGGGTGGAGGGGTATATATAGCCTCCACACAAAATCTAACCGTTACACACAATTTGCCAAACTCGGTGGGACCGAATGGTTAAACTCGATCGGACCGATTCAGCAAACCTAGTGACCGTTAGGATTTTCGGTGGGACTGAGATGCAACTCGGTAGGACCGATATGGTTAGGGTTAGGGCATAACGTAATCTCGGTGTGATCGATTACACAAACTCGGTGGGACCGATTTTGGTAATAAGCTAACCAGAGAGTTGGTCAGGCAAACTCGGTGAGACCGATTACACAAACTCGGTGGGACCGATTTTGTTAATAAGCTAACCAGAGGGTTTGCATTGTAATCTCGGTAGTACCGATTGCTCAAACTCGGTGAGACCGATTTTGGTAATGGACATACACAGAGAGATTACAATCCCATCTCGGTGAGACCGAGATCCCTATCGGTGAAACTGATTTGCTAGGGTTTGTGGCAGTGGCTATGACATCTGAAACTCGGTGGCGCCGGATAGATAGAATCGGTGGGGCCGAGTTTGACTTTTGGTTTAGGTCATATGTGGATGTGGGAAGGTAGTTGAGGGTTTTGGAGCATATCACTAAGCACTTTGAGCAAGCAAGCCATTAAGCAACACCTCATCCCCTCTTGATAGTATTGGCTTTTCCTATAGACTCAATGTGATCTTGGATCACTAAAATAGAAAATGTAGAGTCTTGATCTTGAAGCTTGAGCCAATCCTTTGTCCTTAGCATCTTGAAGGGGTTCCACATCCTCTAGTCCATGCCACTCCATTGTTGAACTTATCTGAAACATACTAGGTAAAAGTGTTAGTCCAACCAGAGATATGTTGACATTAATTACCAAAACCACCCAGGGAGCACTTGTGCTTTCAATCTCCCCCTTTTTGGTAATTGATGACAACATACATCAAAGCTTTAGATAAAGATATAGAGAATAGCAAGTAAAGCTTTGGAAAGACATGTAACATGCATAGGCTCCCCCTACATGTATGCAATCATGTGAATATTGAATATAGGAGCATGTGAATGCGTAAACATGACAGAGTAAGCAATGTGTTACATGTATCTTGGCTATATGCATCAGAGCAAATGATGTGAATGTGAGAGATGTACCTTCATGCTCATGAGTCCTTCTTGCAAACAGTATGTACATCAGCAAGAACTTCTTATTCACATGACTGTGATGCATATACTTACCTTGTGGTCTTGAGTTGGCTTAGGATGGGATGAACCTGCGCAAACAAGGTTAAATAACACATATGCACCTACTGACCAGAGCAAGCAAGAGAAACCACAAGAGAACCAAGACTGGGATGACACGTAGAGTGAGTACTAAGTACCACATTGGATATAGACATGTCCCCAAAGGTAAAGATATGCAATAAAATCAGAGATTTCCTTCCCTTAGATGTCTTGCTCCCCCTGAATCTGCATGGGATATTGGGAGAAGATAGGGAATAGAAAATCAGAGCAACAAAAAGGAAACAACAGAGCTTGAGCTAAAGCAAGTAACCAAACATGTCTTTCCCCTCTTAAAGACATGTGACATCTCTCCTCTTGAACACCAAGCATCTGGGGTCTTTGATGATTTTACTTTCTCCTAGTTGAGAAACTCTCTCCCCCTAATATTCTCTCTTTCTCCCCCTATAGGAAGGATTAAGCTTTGATGTGATCTCTCTCTCCCCCTTTGACATCAATTTCCAAGAAGGGCTCTTCTGGACATGTGATACAAATGGGTTAGTCCTTGAGTCACAGAGCAAAGCAGCATGTCTAATATGATGCTGGTAGAGGATAGGAATCATTGAGTGGAGCTGGAGCAAACAGAAATCAGGAATAAGTGTCAAGTTGGTTTTCCTGTGATGGAATCGGTGACTCCGAGTTGTGTGCTTCGGTTGCACCAAAAGATTTCGGTTGGGCCGAAGAGAACAAACCGGTGTGACCGAGTTCATCAGAGTGAAACCACTTGTCACCTCAGCTCACTAGACAAGTAAGATCTCACAAGGATATGCAAGGAATTTACTGAAAGATTTGCAATGAATTGGATGCAGAAAATGCAGAACAAAAAGGAAAGAAAGGAAACTAGAAGTTCTAGATGAAGTGTTTTTTTTGACAGGGGAAACAAATATGCAAATGCAAAAGCATGGAGAAACACTAGAGAACTTCATCAAGAAATGGTCGGTGACAAAGTCACCTATGTTAGAGTATATTGACTTAGGAGTCAAGTGAGAGCACTTGATCATAGGTCATACTCATCGTTTAAGCTCAAAATGGGGTTACTATTTTTCGTTTAAGCATCTTGATGTATTCACATCTTGTCGAGTTGCTTTGGCTCATAACTTGGAGTAAAGCTTCTCTAAGATGGAATAACATACCTTGGGTGGTGGTGTTGATCTTGCTTATGTAGTTGAACTTGTGTGGGTTGCTCAAGGTTGATGTAGTTCATCAAGGGTTGGGAGCACCACTTGGAGTTTGAGTTCATCTACCTACATGGGTTAGCTTTGCAAGGAAGAGCACTTGTGTATCCAAAATGACAATCATGAGACTCAACATAGAATTTGCCAAAGGATATGTTTGAATGGTTTCGTGCTTCCTTGTCTTCAACCACCATTGTGTAGAGACTTGGTGATGTAGAGATTGCTCAAGATGTGAGTGAGTTGCAATCTCATAGATTTAGATTCAACCAGGTACCTACACGGGTTAGATAACATGCAAGGTACAAATATATCCAAGACATATGAATAGCATCATAAGAGAAATATCAAGGATTAGTCATAGGCTCATGCCCCGCATGTATCAAATGGAGTTTCTACTCCAAGTTTGAAGCATCAATGATGTTCAATTCACCTCTCAACCTGCAAAACACTTTCTCATCAAGTGGTTTAGTGAATATATCCGCCAATTGCTTATTGGTGCGAACATGCTTAAGGTTAATGTCCCCTTTTGCAACATGATCTCGAATGAAATGATGACGAACTTCAATATGCTTAGTTCGAGAATGTTGCACGGGATTGTGAGCAATCTTAATGGCACTTTCATTGTCACATAGCAATGGAACATGTCTCACATATATCCCATAATCTTTAAGAGTTTGGGTCATCCAAAGTAATTGAGCACAACATGAACCAACGGCAATGTATTCCGCTTCGACGGTGGATAAGGATACTGAGTTTTGTTTCTTGGAAGACCAAGACACAAGAGATCTACCAAGGAATTGACAAGTACCCGAAGTGGATTTTCTATCAACCTTGTCTCCGACATAGTCCGAATCGGAGTAGCCAACAAGATCAAAAGAGGACCTCTTAGGATACCAAATGCCAAAATTTGGTGTATGGATTAGGTATCTCACTATCCTTTTCACAGCCTTAAGATGACACTCTTTAGGAGCAGCTTGATATCGTGCACACATGCACACACTTAGCATAATATCGAGACGAGAGGCACATAGATATAACAATGAACCAATTATAGAGCGATAAACCTTTTGATCAACCGGTTCACCATCTTTGGTCAAATCAAGATGTCCACTAGTAGGCATGGGTGTAGTCATACCTTTGCATTCTTGCATATTGAACTTCTTGATAAGTCCTTGGTGTACTTCGTTTGAGAGACAAAGGTACCTTCCTTAGTTTGCTTGATTGGAAAACCGAGAAAGAATTTGAGTTCACTCATCATAGACATCTCAAACTTCTCCGACATTAGCTTTCCAAACTTCTCACTAAAATGAGGGTTAGTTGAACCAAATATGATATCATCAACATAAATTTGGCACACAAATAGTTCTCCATTAACCCTTTTAGTAAAAAGAGTAGAATCAATTTCACCAATTTCAAAGCCTTTTTCAATAAGGAACTTGGTCAAGCATTTATACCATGCTCTAGGAGCTTGTTTAAGACCATAAAGGGCTTTGTGAAGTTTGTAAACATGATTAGGTTTCTTAGGATTGACGAAGCCGGGAGGTTGCTTAACATAAACTTCCTCCTCGATTTTGCCATTTAGAAAAGCACTTTTAATGTCCATTTGGTACAAGGTGATATCATGGTGATTAGCATAAGCAAGTAAGATGCGAATGGACTCAAGTCTAGCCATGGGAGCATATGTCTCACCATAGTCCATACCTTCAACTTGTGTGTAGCCTTGGGCGATGAGACGTGCTTTGTTGCGAACCACTTGTCCATCTTCATCTTGCTTGTTGCGAAACACCCATTTTGTACCAATGATGTTGTGGTTGTTGTCGGGCTTCTCGACCAATGTCCACACTTGATTTCTCTCAAAGTTGTGTAGCTCTTCATGCATAGAGTTTATCTAGTCCGGATCCTCCAATGCTTCTTCAACCTTCATAGGTTCAATGCTAGAGATGAATGAGTAATGTTCACAAAAGTTAGCTAAACGAGTTTTAGAGCGAGTGATTCTCCCGGTTTGGATATCATTATAGATTTGCTCGACGGGATGATCCTTAGCAATTCTTGCTCGAACTCGTGAAAGTTTTTGCTTGGGTTGGGGTGGAACATCCTCTTCATCTTGTGCTTCTTCTTGGCCTTCTTCATTGTTGACGTTGTCGTTCTCTTGTCGTGGTGGAGAAGGAGGTTGTTGATGTTCATCTTGGTGCGCTTCCTTGTTTTCTTCATCTTGGCGTGTCCCACTTGTGGATGCTTCCGTATCAACTCTTGGTTCACCTTGTCGTGAGGTAGAAGCTTCCACTTGGACGGATGAGGTACTATCCTTCACTTCCGTTGGACGAATCTTGCCAATGGACAAGTCTTGAATTGCTTCCGACGGGTCTTTGTCTCCTACATCAATTGGCAATTGCTCTACTTGCGAGCCGTTAGATTCATCAAACTTCACATCTACCGTCTCTTCAACCTTTCGGGTGAAATTGTTGTAGACACGGTAAGTGTGAGAGTTTGAGCCATAACCAAGTAGGAAACCTTCATGAGATTTAGGAGCAAATTTAGAACGACGATGCTTATCAAGAATGTAGCACTTTGAGCCGAATACTCGAAAGTATCCAACTTGGGGTTTGTTACCGGTGAGGAGCTCGTATGCCGTCTTGCCGAGTAGCTTGTGAAGATATAAGCGATTTGTTGCATGACAAGCTGTCTCAACCGCTTCCGTCCAAAAGTGCTTTGGCGTTTTGTACTCATCAAGCATCGTTCTTGCCATCTCGATAAGAGTCCGGTTCTTCCTTTCAACAACTCCATTTTGTTGAGGTGTGTACGTAGCCGAGAACTCGTGTGAAATCCCTTCTTCGTCAAGAAAGGTGTCCACATTTGCATTCTTGAACTCCATTCCATTGTCGCTCCGAACCTTCTTGATCTTCACGTCAAACTGATTTTGGGCCTTCCTAGCGAGGTTTTTGAAGATCTTTTGGACCTGCGTTTTGTCATCAAGAAAGAACACCCACGTAAATCTTGAAAAATCATCAACTATGACTAGACCAAATGAGTTACCACCGAGACTCTTGTAGGCATTTGGAACAAAGAGATCCATGTGAAGTAGCTCGAGTGGTCTTCTTGTGGTCATGATGTTCTTCGCGCGGTGACTTCCTCCAACTTGTTTCCCTGCTTGACAAGCACTACAAAGTCTATCCTTGTCAAATATTACATCTTTTATTCCAAGGATATGATCACCTTCAATAAGCTTATCAAGATTTCGCATACCAATATGACCTAGTCTTCTATGCCACAACCAGCCTTTAGAAGATTTGGTAATTAAGCAAGTTCTAGGTTGAGCCTTTTTAGTGAAATCAAAAATGTAAAGTTCTCCTCTACGTATACCGGTAAAGACCATTTTATGATTGTCTCTACGAAACACTTGGCAATCTACTTCAGTGAATAAGACATTGAAACCGAAATCCGCAAGTCTAGAAACTGAAAGTAAATTGTATCCAAGGGATTCAACGAGCATGAAATTTTGTATGGAGCTATCATGTGAGATGGCCACCTTACCAAGGCCAACCACCTTACCCTTTGAATTATCACCAAAAGTGACATATTTTCGAGGGCCGTTGTTTTCAGCAAGCTCACGGAACATATCTTTATCTCCGGTCATATGATTAGTACATCCACTATCAAGGACCCATTCCTTTCCTCCAGCCATGTAGCCGCAAAGATTTGCCATAAGACCAAAGTGTCTCATCGCATCATCAAGATCATGGTCACTATCATCATCATCATCATCATCATCATCATCATCCTCGTCCGAGTATTCATGTTCAACATCATCTTGTGATTGATCAATTCCTAGAGAGGGCAATTCATTAGATAAATGATCATTTCTATAGCTACCTTTATGAATTCTAATAGCTCTGGAAATGATATTGCTAATGATTCCAACATCTCCTTTGGCACTCGTAAGATTAGTAAGCTCAAATAAGCAGTCACCAAATTTGGGATCATTGGAACTCATCTTAATCAAAGCAATAGACTTATGGAGGATTTCATCTAGATCTTTCAAGGAGTAATTAGGAAAGAGTTCCTCAAGAAATTTCCATATGGTGTAGGCACACTTGAGGGTAGGCAAACATTTACTCAAGTTTCTAGGCAAGCCTCTAATGATGAGCTCAACAGTTCTAAGATTGCGAATCATGTCAATATCTTCATCTAGGGTAGGGTTCAAAGGATCAACATGAGGTGCACAAGGGCTAGTAATGTGCTTGTTCAAATGATATTCATTGAAAATCTCAAGCATTTCATTTTTCCACTCATGAAAATACTCTCCATCAAGAATAGGCACTCTATGTCTAAGAATCCCCAAAGTAGACACATCCATCTTCCTCCAATGGTGTTTAAACCAAGGCAATGGAGACCAATGCTCTGATACCAATTGAACAGGATCGAGAAGAGGTGTCTAGAGGGGGGGGGGGTGATTAGACACTAAGTGCCAAAAGTTGCATTTTTAATATACTTAAGTTTAAGTGGAGTTTAAGCACAAGTTTAACAAACACAATACATATCAAGCAAGCATGCAATGAGTATATGAGCAGCGGAAAGTAAAGCATGCAACTTGCAAGAATGTAAAGAGAAGGGTTTGGAGCATTCAAACGCAATTGGAGACACGGATGTTTTTGTCGTGGTTCCGATAGGTGGTGCTATCGTACATCCACGTTGATGGAGACTTCAACCCACGGAGGGTAACGGTTGCGCGAGTCCACGGAGGGCTCCACCCACGAAGGGTCCACAAAGAAGCAACCTTGTCTATTCCATCACGGTCGTCGCCCACGAAGGACTTGCCTCACTAGCGGTAGATCTTCACGAAGTAGGCGATCTCCTTGCCCTTACAAACTCCTTGGTTCAACTCCACAATCATGTCGGAGGCTCCCAAGTGACACCTAGCCAATCTAGGAGACACCACTCTCCAAGAAGTAACAAATGGTGTGTTGATGATGAACTCCTTGCTCTTGTGCTTCAAATGATAGTCTCCCCAACACTCAACTCTCTCTCACAGGATTTGGATTTGGTGGAAAGAAGATTTGAGTGGAAAGCAACTTGGGGAAGGCTAGAGATCAAGATTCATATGGTTGGAATGGAATATCTTGACCTCAACACAAGTGTAGGTGGTTCTCTCTCAGAAAATGTGTATTGGAAGTGTAGGTATGTTCTGATGGCTCTCTCCACGAATCAAGAGTGGGTGGAGGGGTATATATAGCCTCCACACAAAATCTAACCGTTACACACAATTTGCCAAACTCGGTGGGACCGAATGGTTAAACTCGGTCGGACCGATTCAGCAAACCTAGTGACTGTTAGGATTTTCGGTGGGACTGAGATGCAACTCGGTAGGACCGATATGGTTAGGGTTAGGGCATAACGTAATCTCGGTGTGACCGATTACACAAACTCGGTGGGACCGATTTTGGTAATAAGCTAACCAGAGAGTTGGTCAGGCAAACTCGGTGAGACCGATTACACAAACTCGGTGGGACCGATTTTGTTAATAAGCTAACCAGAGGGTTTGCATTGTAATCTCGGTAGTACCGATTGCTCAAACTCGGTGAGACCAATTTTGGTAATGGACATACATAGAGAGATTACAATCCCATCTCGGTGAGACCGAGATCCCTATCGGTGAAACCGATTTGCTGGGGTTTGTGGCAGTGGCTATGACATCTAAAACTCGATGGCGCCGGATAGATAGAATCGGTGGGGCCGAGTTTGACTTTTGGTTTAGGTCATATGTGGATGTGGGAAGGTAGTTGAGGGTTTTGGAGCATATCACTAAGCACTTTGAGCAAGCAAGCCATTAAGCAACACCTCATCCCCTCTTGATAGTATTGGCTTTTCCTGTAGACTCAATGTGATCTTGGATCACTAAAATAGAAAATGTAGAGTCTTGATCTTGAAGCTTGAGCCAATCCTTTGTCCTTAGCATCTTGAAGGGGTTCCACATCCTCTAGTCCATGCCACTCCATTGTTGAACTTATCTGAAACATACTAGGTGAAAGTGTTAGTCCAACAAGAGATATGTTGACATTAATTACCAAAACCACCCAGGGAGCACTTGTGCTTTCACTATCCCACATTGCCTGTGCCCACTCCATTCTTTTATTCTTCCAGGCTTCATTGTCAAATGCCTACACACCATGGCTGGAGCTGATAACATCGTCAGGCGTCACATCTTCCTCCTTAGGCACTAGCTCATCACAACCCCATTGCAGGATCCAGTTATACAGAATGCAACAAGCAAGAACAAGCTTAACCTGAGTGGGAAAGTGTGGATGGCTTTTGATCTAAGATCTTGAACCTGTTCTTTAGAGCTCCAAAGGCCCTCTTAACAGTAACTCTATGGCTGGAGTGTCTGAGATTGAACATTTCCTATGGAGTCCTAGGATAGTTTCTACTAGCAAACTCGTTGAGATGGTGCCTGGTTTTCCTGAAGGGTGGAAGAATACCTGGCCGACATGCATAGTCAACATCTCGCAGGTAGAACTTGCCATCGGGGATGTTGATGCCACCAGGACGACTCATACTGTCACTGAGAATGTTAGCATCATGTGCTGACCCTTCCCAGCCAGCTAGCACATAGGTGAACTTCAGATCAAAGTCAACAACAACAAGCACATTCTGCCTTGTGTAGTGCTTCCTCCCCCTAAATGCTGCAGATTATGACCTCAGGCCCTTTGGCAGTGACATGAGTACCATCTATTGCCCCATTGCAATCCTGAAATGGAAAATGAAGATTGTGTTAGTGCTCACCTTGAACAATTTAAGCATATCAAGCCATGAAGCACATACCGTCGGTGCTCACCTTGAAGTATGGATACCATTTTGGGCTAGTGCAAATCTTGGTAGGAGTCCGACAGGTTGGTGACTTGATCATCTATCCTCTGAGCTACGCAACAACATAGATCACTTGCTTGAAGTACCTTGATATGGTCTCCATTGATCTCCTGAATGTGTTGTATATAACTCTGAACCTCTGGTTATGGCCAACAAAATGAAGGAACATTGCCACTTGCTCTTCCACACTGGTGTGGATGCTATCTTGTAGCAGCCCCTGCTCCTGAAGGTCTGGAAAAGTCTGGCAAATGGTGCTCTTTTCATTTGAAGCATCCACAAGGCCTCTGTGTCGTTGCAGTTGTAGATGTAGTTTAGATTGGCGATCCTCTCCTACTCCGGCATAAGCATTGAAGCATAACTGATGACAAGTATCTCACCATGATGAATAGCTCTCCTGTGCATATGAACATGAGCCATGCCTGAATCACAACTATTAGTGTTGCTGCCTGAAATACTAGCCTCATCCGTGCGTCTATAACCTAGTCGACATAGAGAGTCCATTGAGCAATGGGGAAATCGATCCTAACAACCGACCTAACACAGGGGAGAGGGGGTGTTGCTTACTGGCATTGGAGATGAGGATGATGAAGGGGGGCCATGGCCGAGTCAAGGACGGCCCGACGATGGCCAACATGAAGGGGAGCACTAGCTCTTGTTGCCAGATAGTGCTGCTGACGCGCTCGCCGCTGCTTGCGCAAATTTGAGTCACCGCCGCTAGTGGTGAGGCTAGAGTAAGTGGTTGTCCTAGAGGTAGTGGTGACCTAGTAATTTGGGGGGGGGGGGGGGGGGTGAGGCTAGATTTGGCATCCGCCGCGCCCAATTTGCATCTCCCACCATCCCCACTCGTTTTCGGGTTGCCCCCCGCGCGTGCGAGCTTGCACTGCACTGAGCCTGGCTCACTGGAAACTGCCAATTCGAGGTTTCCAGCAAGCTAGGCTCTGGGCCGCTTTAAAGTTCATGCCCATGCAAGCCAACCCACCCCGTATGCAACGAAACACACTTTTCTATGCCCAACTCGGCCAAGTTGGGCCCAATACGGGCAACCAAACATGTCCTTGTTCTATGGCTGTTTATACAACCTATATGTAAAAAATATTAAATAAATAATTTTTTGAAAAATGCTGAAAATATTTTTGAAATAAATTTGACCTTTGATTGTACTTGTAAAAAATGTCAAAAAAGAATAAACCCCGTTGACTTCATTGAAATCAACAAAAAATTCAGCCGAAAATGGTGTGTATGGTGACTATAATACCAATATTATTTTTTTGCCCTAAAATCAATGGTGATTTTTTATTCATGAAAATTAATATACTACTAGTGTAAAAAAAGTCAATTTTATACTAAAAAAACTTCTAAACTTTTTTGACTTTTATAAATTATTAGTTTTCCCATGTTAGGTGTATTATACACCAAAGAACCAAAGGGTATTTCGCTATAAGAACGGAGGTTTCTTTTGTATAGACAAGAGCCGCAAAGAACCAAAAACTATGTGCGATGAGGTTAGTTGCACAAGGCGTACTTTACGGAAAGGGTCCCCCCCGCTTTATATTATAAAGCACAAACACCAAGCATCCAACAAGTCATGTTCAAACTACAAGCAAGTCTCAAATCATCGCTGGGGGCACAGCAAGACAAGCCCCAAAAGAGAAGAAAAGACATCTAATCAGGCTCAGGAGGGGGCGGCGGTGGCGGAGGAGCTAGTGCCGCGGTCGATGGCATCACGATTGCGCCGCTTGCTAAGTGGTCTCCATAGCTGTAAGAAGCCACACATTTTGTAGATTGAATCAGTCACACAACAAAGAATCACGCGTTCGATGACTTGTTTATTGTGAGAGCACTAGAGGGTCCATGCTAGGGTACCCATAGCAACCCAGGTGGGTGCACGCCTAGGACCGGGGAGCCTACGAATCTCCCCGAGTAAGTCCGGAAGGTTGTCGTGGCACCAAGTGCCCCCAACAACTTCTCGGAAGCAACTCCAAAGGAACTGCGCCGCCGGGCACCGGAAGAAGATGTGGTTATAGTCTTCTGGTACCATGCAAATGGGACAAAGGCCATCCACAGGGCCATTACGCTTACGCACCTCCATGCTCGAGCACAGACGACCTTGGACCCATTGCCAAAGGAAAATGCGAATTTTCAAGGGGAGTTTAATCTCCCATATCACTGAGAGCTCCACTGGTCCGGGTGTGGGCACAATCGCCTGGTATAAGGACCTAGTAGAGAATCGGCCGCTAGGCTCGAGTCGCCAAGATAGCGAGTCGGGCTCGAGGGAGGGGGTGTGTAGGGCAACACACTCGAGCAACTCCTCCCATTGAGCATGTTCCACCATCCGGAAGGTACGACAGAAGGAAATCACGTCCATATTAGCTAGAGCCATGGCCACGGAGAGTTGCGGTCGGGCACATATCGAGAACAACGCGTAGAACCTCTCCGCAAAGGGTCTCGCCCCGGCCCATCTATCAAGCCAAAACAGGTTGCCGACGCCAGAACCCACGCTAATGGAGGTACCAATACGCAAGACTGGCATCAGCCGGATATAACGCCCTCGATGCGGCTATATCTCCCACGTGTCGATGCACGACTTAGAGGCATAACCGCATCGAAAGCAATGTCGCAAGTGAGGTAATCTTCGCAAACAACCCATGTAATACATAAGGGAAAAAGATACATAGTTGGCTTACAATCGCCACTTCACACAATTACATGAATACATCATTACATCAACCAGTTACAATCAAGGCCCGACTACGGAGCCAAAATAAAGAGCAACCCCAAATGCGACAAGGTCCCCTGATCGACCCCAACTGGGCTCCACTACTGATCAACTAGAACGAAACAACACATAGGACAAGATCTTCATCGAGCTCCTCCTTGAGCTTGGTTGCGTCACCTGCACGGTTCAACGGCACCTGCAAACTGGTTTTGGAAGTATCTGTGAGTCACGGGGACTCAGCAATCTCACACCCTCGCGATCAAGACTATTTAAGCTTATAGGAAGGGTAAAAGGTATGAGGTGGAGCTGCAGCAAGAGACTAGCATATATGGTGGCTAACCTATTCACAAAAGAGAGCGAGAAGAGAAGGCAAAGCACGATTGAGAAACTATGATCAAGAAGTGATCCTAGAAGAACCTATGTCAAGCATTACTCCAACACCGTGTTCACTTCCCGGACTCCGCCGGAAAGAGACCATCATGGTTACACACGCGGTTGGTGCATTTTAATTAAGGTAAACTTCAGGTTTTCTACAACCAGACATTAACAAATTCCCATATGCCCATAACCACGGGCACGGCTTTCGAAAGTTCAAATCCCTGCAGGGGTGTCCCAACTTAGCCCATCACAAGCTCTCACGGTCAACGAAGGATATTCCTTCTAGTGGGAAGACCCGATCAGACATCCTCGACAATGGTAAAACAAGTCCAGCAAAGCCGCCCGATGCGCCGACATCCTGATGGGAGCTGCACATATCTCGTTCTCAGGGCAACACCGGATAGGTCAAGCTACGAGTAAAACCAGCCCTCAAGTTTCCCCCCGCAGGCTGCCCATTTCGGACCAACACTTAGACAAGCACTGGCCCCCGGGGGGGGTTAAAATAAAGATGATCCTTGGGCTGGCCTAACCCAAGGGAAAAAGAGGCTAGGTGGCGAATGGTAAAACCAAGGTTGGGCCTTGCTGGAGGAGTTTTATTCAAGGCGAACTGTCAAGGGGTTCCCATTATAACCAAACCGCGTAAGGAACGCAAAATCCGGGAACATAACACCGATATGACGAAAACTCGGGCGGCAAGAGTGGAACAAAACACCAGGCATAAGGCCGAGCCTTCCACCCTTTACCAAGTATATAGATGCATTAATTAAATAAGAGATATTGTGATATCCCAACAAGTAAACATGTTCCAACAAGGAACAACATCTCCATGTTCCAACAAGGAACAAACTTCAATCTTCACCTGCAACTAACAACGCTATAAGAGGGGCTGAGCAAAGCGGTAACATAGCCAAACAACGGTTTGCTAGGACAAGGTGGGTTAGAGGCTTGGCTCAAAAATATGGGAGGCATGATAAGCAAGTGGTAGGTATCGCAGCATAGGCATAGCAAAAGAGCGAGCAACTAGCAAGCAAAGATAGAAGTGATTTCGAGGGTATGGTCATCTTGCTTGAAATCCCGCAAGGAAGAAGAACGAGTCCATGAAGAAGACAAACGGACGTAGACGAACGGGTCCTCACAAACGCGACGTTACTGGAACCAACCCGAAGAAGCAACACCAGAAAGAAGCACACAACATAGTAAACAACCAACACACGAACATGGTATGATATGCGGGATGCGGTATGCGATGCATATGCATGATTTGCAAAGGAATGATTGAACCTGGCCTCATCTTGGAAGTCCATGAGTGCCACTGGAAAGGTGAGATGATTTCGGTTGAAATCGATATAAAGATCACCGAAATCGGATGCACGGTTTGGAAATGGCAAGCAAAACAAATATGGCACCGGTCTGCGATAAACAGCAAGTAGCCATCTAAATGCAACAAGTTAAATATGCTACATCACTCAAACATGGCAACAAAATACATGACAGGGATCCACTCAAGAAGCTTAACAAAAGATGAACACTGAGCTACGGCTAATTCATCAATTAACAGGTTCAAACAAGCATGGCAAAAGTGCAAAAGATAACAGGTTTCAGACTTAGTTAAATTAACACAAGTCTGGAATTTATCATCAAGAAGCACACTTTAGAGCATGAAAACTACATGTTACAGGAACTTATAATGGCAAAGCAAGGCATGGCATGAAGCTACTCAAAGCACTTAACAAAAGTCCCTTAGAGACCGTGAGCCAAAAGGGATCAGAAAATACTATTGCAAGCATGTGAACATGGCAAAAACATAAACAGATCTCAGACTTGGTGAAAAACTGGAGCATGCAAAACAGTTAACGAGTAGGCATGTTTACGAGCTCGATGCACTCACTAAAGAGGATGGCATGACAAACTAAGCATACACCCATCAATAATACATGGCATAGAAGCTAGACATGGCAAGAACAAGAACATAGCATGCACGGATCAATAGCAACATCCTCGGAAAATCGCTAACAATTCAACAATCTGCCTGGATTCACGAAATAGCGAAAGTAGAGCTCGATTGACTCAAGCTAGGGTGCTCCATAAATGCAAACAAAGACATTGATGGATAGAGCTCCACAATGTTAACAAAACATCCTTACTGATTATTCTCCAAAGAGGCACGGATCACTAGGAAACAACATGAACATATGTCATAACGACAAAATCAGGACAAGGACTGTGAAATTCTAAGTCCCTGAAATCAGCATTACCGATTAAGCTACTTTGCAAGCTTGTGCTAGTCACCACAAATATCAAAAAAATACATGGCAAGCACCTCTGTAAAGATGGCATGGCATATAACAAAACACATGTAGAGCTCAGGGGCATATCATGCACACATTAATCATGGCAAAAATGACAAAATGCCATTTGCTGAAACAGATATGACAAAATACTCACATAGCCCTCTTCCAACAGCATTTCGGGCATCAAGAAGAGCTCAAATGAAAATGAATCAATGAGATGAAATGATGTACTCGTCGAGTCGAACATTTTGATATGCTACACGCGCGAATCGGACCTACGGATGCGGAGTTATGACATGATGAACATGGGCATATGAATTTGGAAATTTCGGGGACTTAGTGAAATATCATCACCTCGGAGCAAAAGTCAACAGCGGCGTGGATCTCGTCGGAAAGTCGCCGGAGACGACGGCAGAGGTCGAGGGAGAGGTCGGGGAGGCCGGGGAAGGACGGATCCGGGGCGCCCTCGACCGGATCTTGCCGGATCCGGCGTCGGCGGCGAGCGGGGCGGCCATGGCAGGGGCGGCGGGCGCGCTCGCCGGCTGGAGCAGTTGCCGGCGACGAAGGGGCGGCGAGCTCGATTCGGTTCGAGCCCTCGCATAGGGAGGCGCTTCGGCGAACGGCAGCGGGGTTTCCGGCGAGCTATGGCGGAGGCGCCGCGAGGCGGCGGGGCTCCGGCGAGCTGTGGTGGAGGCGCGGCGAGGCGGCAGTGTTCCGGCGAACTGGCGCGGCGGCGGAGCACAACGGAGCGGGCGGCGGGGACGGGCGGCGCGCGGGGCGCGGTTCGGGCCCGGCGCAGGCGCGTGCGGGCGGGCCGTGGGCCTCGCGGGCCGCGGCGGCGGAGGGCGGCGCTCGGACACGTGGCGTGCACCGATTGGTCCAGCGCGGCGATGCGGACATGTCCGACTCGGGATGGACATGTCCGACGGCAGGAGATGGAAGAAGACAAGGGTTTCATCCGAAATTTCGGGGAGATGCACATATATATAGGTAGAGGGAGCTAGGAGAGTCCAAAAGAGGTGCGGTTTTCGGCCACGCGATTGTGATCGAACGACCGAGATGATAGAGGAGGTTTAGGTGGGTTTTGGGCCACTTTGGAAGGGTGTTGGGCTGCAACACACACGAGGCCTTTACGGTCCCTCGGTTAACCGTTGGAGTATCAAACGAAGTCCAAATGGCACGAAACTTGATAGGCGGTCTACTGGTAGTAAACCAATGCCGCATGACAAGTCTCGGTCCAAACCGAAAACGTTTAACACCCGCACACGAAAAGAGGTAGAAAAGGGACATCGGGTGACATAGGAGCGCCGGATTGCAAAACGAACAATGGGGAAAATGCTCGGATGCATGAGACGAACACGTATGCAAATGAAATGCACATGATGACATGATATGAGATGCATGACACGCAAGCAATGACAAGGCAACGACAACGAATAACTGGAAGACACCTAACACATCGGTCTCGGGGCGTTACACCGGATCACCGATTGCCAGAATTGGGAACCTCCAGCTCTAGCGGCAAACGCCAGAGGCTTCCCACGTAGGTACTTGGCGCGTATAATCTCCAGGCACAGCCCACCATCATTAGTATAAATGCGCCACAGCCATTTGGAGAGGAGAGCAATATTCATCTGCTTGCATGAGATGACCCTGAGACCACCTTGGTCCTTGGGCTTGCAAATCTCAGACCACTTGACCATGTGGTACTTCTGTTTATTGTTCTCTCTGGCCCAGAAGAATCTGGAGAGAAGTTTGGTGACCTCATGATGAAGGGATTCATGTAAACTATAGAATCCCATAACACACATTAAAAGGCTAACAAGGGAGGAGTTCATCAGGACCACTCGCGCGGCCTTGGAGAGCCACCTCCCTTGCCAAGGCTCCATCCTAGGTTGGAGCATGGAAATTATTGGGTGGAAGTCTTTCTCCTATAGACGGGCGTCACTAATCGGCATGCTGAGGTAGATAGTCGGGAAGGATCCCAAGCGGCAGTTCAAGCGGTTAGCAATTCGTTGGGCTTCCTCCGCGGAGTACCCAAGTGAAGGAAATATGCCCTAGAGGCAATAATAAAGTTGTTATTTATATTTCCTTATATCATGATAAATTTTTATTATTCATGCTAGAATTGTATTAACCGGAAACTTAGTACATGTGTGAATACATAGACAAACAGAGTGTCACTAGTATGCCTCTACTTGACTAGCTCGTTAACCAAAGATGGTTAAGTTTCATAGCCATGAAGAAAGAGTTGTCATTTGATGAACGGGATCACATCATTAGAGAATGATGTGATTGACTTGACCCATCCGTTAGCTTAGCACTTTGATCGTTTAGTTTACTGCTATTGCTTTCTCCATAACTTATACATGTTCATATGACTATGAGATTATGCAACTCCCGAATACCGTAGGAACACTTAGTGTGCTATCAAACGTCACAACGTAACTGGGTGACTATAAATATAGTTTACAAATGGCATGATCTCAGATTCATAAGTTTGTATCCATCAATTTGGATTTTCAAATATTTGAAACCACTTTATGTTGAAATCCAATGTATGCATTCCTCGCTAACTGTCTCCAATTAATGTGTGTTTCATGCGGGTTTTTTTTACTTCTCAAACATGTATAATGTGTTTCACACACGCAACATATAGTGTAATCCCGTTTAGACATTAATTGCATATAAACCATGCATTGTTTGTAATTGAAGAATCTATGGATCACCAATATTGATAAACTATATAACATTACAGGTGTGCCCAAATGCAAATGAATATGCATGTTTGATACACCAATTTGCGTTATGATATTATCGATGTCGTGATCTCCACTTTAAATATTTGAATCCCCTTTAATCCAGATATTCGTCTCATATAGCTATCACTCATGCTTATATAGGACTATCTCTCTGGACCTATAAGCGTTCATCGTCTCTCAGGTATCTCTCATGCTACCTGTATGTCGACAATGATCTTTTATCTTCGTAACACACTGACGGTACTCTCTCCCTCGACCTTCATCACTCTATCTCTCTCTAAGTATATCTCGCTCCCTGCTATGTGTCTCTAACTATGATTCTCCATGTGGAATCTCTTTCTCTCATACAAACACAAAATTTTGTCTCCCGGGGTCTCATTTCTCTCTACTATTCCCATGTGTGCCACTCGCACACCCCTCATACAGAGATGTCTTTCGCTCCTTAGATGTGAGAACCTACGACTCTTCCTCTTCAAAATCTCTTTCTCACACACAAACACAAACTCTTTCTCCCAGGGTCTCATATTTCTCTATTGTTCTCTTGTATGTCACTCACACACATCCTCTCTCCCTAGAGATATCTTGCGTTCCCTCGTATGTCTCTCTAGCTATCACTCTCGTTGTGAAATATCTTTCTCTCTTGCAGACACAAAACTCCGTCTCTCCGGATCTCATTTCTCTCTGATATCTGTTTGTATGTGACTCACACGCACCCTCTCTCTATCTCTCTCACACCCACACACATAACCCAGCCTTCTGATCCACTCGACTCCTATCTCTAACGCACACTAGCTAGCATCTTTATCTTTCTATTTATCTGTTTCTCCATCAACCTTCTTTCTCGCCCTCACTCTTGATTCCTATCACGCACACTACATATGTTTCTCTCTACATGCAGTCAAGTGCCCTCTCACACACATATATAACTTCACCCTTTGAACCACCCGACGGTCATCTCCAACACCCAAACTAGCGGATGTCCCTCTAGCTAGCATCTCCATCTCAGTATCTATTTGTAGTTTCTCCGTCAACATCTCTTTCTCGCACGGAGTCTTGCTTCCTATCACCCACACTATATATGTCTCTCCATACATGTGCATTTATAGGTTGGTCTCTTTTGCACAATCGTTGCGCCTCACTCCCTCTGCTCGCCATAGATGCATGCTCCAGCCCACGCCACTATCTCTTAAAGACAAAAACATATGCTCAATTGTCGGGACTTCTTCCATGCATTCTCACATGCATGCATATTGTCATACCGATCCGTCTCTCCCATGTCGTTGATCTTATGACTTATGTCTTCTTTCTTTTATCTCAATCATGCGCGCGCACACACACATCCCACGTATACATGTATACCTCTCACACATGCATGTTCAAGGTCTCTATGTCTCCATACATAGTTAATTACCCTCAATCCTAACGCCACATCGAAACGTTCTCCTCTTTTGTGCACATAACTTCCGCCTGGATGGGTAAAACACACACTCACACTTAACAATCTCCTTCTAGCTACCCCCCGCCTCTCACTCTTTCCCTATATCCCCGAAACCAATAAGACCATCCCTTAGTTTAATTCCCACCTACATGCACCATCGATATATAGTAGTCTTCCTCGGTGTCTCTCGAACAAACACGTTCTCTCGAAGTCGACTCCTCTCACGCGCACACACCTTCTCTTCCCTCTCTACGGGAATTTTCTCTCTCGCACCCCATCATTGGTGGCCTCTGCCATACACATCACCTCTCTATGATGAAAGCCATGCACACTTAAATTACATCCGCCATAGAGGACCCCGCGACACACACACACACACAAACACACACACGCAAGCACGCACGCCCCCCCACACATTAGGACTCTATCTCTCTCCCTCTCTCACACACACAAACTAAGACTCCATCTCTCTCTCTCCTCTCTCTCTCTCACACACACACACCCCACACACACACACACTAAGACTCCATCTCACACACACATGCTCTAGGCGGAGCATTTGTTCCTACCACCCTTCATCCAACCTTACCCGTATGATAAACAATCACCTTTATTTACTTGCATAACATGGACAAATTCCACTTTACTTTAGTAGTCAGCAAACTTATCATCTGTACCCTTATAAAAAAACGAGTTGGTGGTGATGGTGTGCCTGCCATCTTGTAATACAGACCATATGATCTATATCTGAGGATAGAAAGCAAACTATGATAATTTTACAAAAGATACCGGCACCTCTCTCCACATCATTATCTCTCGCAACCTCATTGCTCAACAATTAGAAAAGGAATAAGTCTCTGGAACAATCTAGCATGCATGGTGGCCGCTGCCGCTTGCCGGCGCCGTCCATCCCCATGCCTCCGCCCATTCCGACCACCAGTCACAACCACGCTCCACTCCTCCTCACCTTATCTCTCATCTTTCATTTTTTCGATGACATTCTCGAGATACCAGTTTTTCGATAAAATTCTTAAGATATCATTAGTTTTTACACATGGGATTACTCCTGCATGGGTCAATCACAATAGGTGTTCTGTAAAAAAATGCATATTGATGTTCCGTGCAATGCACGAGAATCTTGCTTGTAATTATATAACGCAAATCACGAGCAGGAAGTGATATTTTTTGACACAACCACGTTAACATGGCCACGTAAATCACTAGCTAAAGTAAATACCATTATACTTATATCTAGATGCGAAAGGTTGAGTACATGTCCAAAGAGTAGAGTCGCACACACACACTCTGTCTCTCAGAATCTCTCTCACACACACACCAGTTACGTGACACCCACTTAAGCAGACACGTATGTTACAATTTGTGCACCCGCGGGTACACGTGATGCTGCGCATTTATTTAAGCCGGAAGGCGAACCCAAACAGTAGCTGCATTCATTCCCCTCATGCCGCCTCTTCTCTGGTCGCCGTCGCCCGATAGCCATGGGCCGGCCGAAGGTAACAACATACGCCATACTTCCGCCGGAGTGGCGCTTTAATATGGAAATTGTAGTGGTCATGCATGCATCTTTTTGTGCTAGCACTCCTATATAAGGGTTGACCGGTCACTTCCCGCGGACGTGCGCGGGTGGTGGAAGAGGAAGGAGAAGGGAAGCGGGCTATGGAGTAACGTTTTTTACCACAATTTCTTAGGAAACTGAGTGCAATAATTGAGTAGTTTTGCAAACTACCAGTACTACACCTGAAACGGTTCAAAACCTATACTCCCTTGCCAGCGCGCGCTTCCCGCGTGAAACGGTAAGCGTCGCCCTGGAGCGTCAGTGCCGCATTAATGCCCGGCCAGAGCGGAGGTGACCTCTCACTAGCGCCGGCTTTGAAGTGGCGCGACGGCCGAGAGAGCGCCGCTTCCCAGTGCACGTGACTGCTCCGCATCGAGACTGGCCATAGGCCTTGTTTGGATCCATGGGTTAGAGTTAGTTTGAGCTAGTTGGGGCTCAAATAGCCCTAAACTATCCAAGCATGAGGGTTTAAATTGGAGCAAGTTGCACCGAACCCACCACAAAAACTGTCCCACCCAAGAGGTGCTAACTGGAGATAGTTCTCATTGGGACCACTGAAAAATCACTTTTCTCTCTCCATGAAGTGCATTTATTGTCAATCTAACCCTGTCACCCAAACACCTCTTTGGCTACAGTTAGTTCAGGGTTAGTCATGAGTTAGTCTAACCTCTAGCTAAGTTAGAGTATCAAACAGGAGCAGTATAGGACATGCAAGTTGCTCAAAGCATACAGGCAAATTCGTACGTGAAAGGATTTTTTTCTTTTTGAAAATGGAATGTGAAAGGAATTTTTTTTAGAATGCTCTTGGCATGTCGCTAACATGTGATAGTTAACTGACCTCAATAGACGGCAGAAACGCCAGCCTGCCGCACTTTGATAGAGACGAGGAGGGAGAAGCGATACAGGCTACTGGATTACTAGAGATAGGTGTCGCACGGAAGCCAAGAAATATGGTGATAGCGTGGGTTAGCCATGTACTAGTATGATACTACACTGGGCTGTCGTGTTTCGTACTCTTCCAGTCCACTTTGGAGATGATTGGTTAATTTTATATCGCTGAATAATATTAAATATTATGAGTGCAGACGCTCCACCACGAGGTTCCTTGATCCTTCTCGGTCGTCCGGAATCTATGTTCTTCCACTCTATTTTTTTACGTGAGCTTTGTTCATCCTTTTGCCAACACGCGAGACATCTAGCATCAAGGTGCACGTGTTATGCAAGGATCATTCCATCTATATGAAGAACACGTGGGACTGGAACTACGAGACGAACATGTACCCAGGAGTGGACGTACGAACCTGAGTAATGTAGCGCAGTAAGTGAAGTAGAAAGGCACAAATGGTATGAACATGCGTGGCATATAGGGTGTGTTTGGTTGCGTTCTCGTCTCAGCATAGTTGTTCCCTCTTCATGCATGCTCAACTCAACACCCCTCTTCATGCATGCTCTCTTCATGCATGCTTCTAGTGTATTTGTGCTAAACTAGTGTGGACTCATGCACCCTCCATACACTCTACCAAACACCCAAAAGTAGGTCGAGAAGGGAACTCTTGGGCGGCATTTGTCTCTTACTACGTACTACCACTAAATGTTGTACGTGCAATGCACGGTGATGTTATGGAGTACGTGCCTAAGTACTCTACTACTACTATATTAGTTGGAGGCACATATTAACTTTTATATTTGTTTACGTGTATGTGCCCCGAGACCTTCCAACTAGACGTGTCTTTGTCTCCAGGTCGCACTTTGTATCGTTCATACCACTAAGTACTACTACGTGTGGTCTCCGACCCAGAAGTGGAAGAAGTGGAGACGCTCTACCACACTGTTTTTTTATGCTGGGCTCTACCATGCTGTTCATGTCCCACTCCTTTCGCTGACGTGTGGGACATCCAGCAACTGCCGTGTTTGGCACCCTTCATCGTAAGAGTTGAAACACTAGAATTCATCAGAAATAAAAAATAATTATAAATCGGCAGTGATACTATTTTTTTGCGAACCAATCAGCAGTGATACTATAGCACGCGGTTTCCTTGCTCCTCGATATCGGAAATAATACTTCCGTTCGCCAACATGTGGGACGTCGACCATCCTGGTCCACTTGCCATGCACGCAGAACTCCAAGGGAGTCACCCAGCTCGTCGCGCCGCAGTAACAATGACTAATGAGCCGTCAAATCACATGCCCACTCCCACTTTGAAGTTGCTTGGACGAAGGAACCATCATGACTTCGTTGAATTCCGCTTCTTGAAGAAAACTACTGTACCGGCAGTACTGCTAGCTACAGTAGTTACTCCAAGAGAGGCCTCCTTTCGTTCATAGGATAGGAATATGAAAATCATAGGAAGTGAGATGACATGCATCTCAATTCCTATAGAGAAAGAGATGCCATTTGATGCTTAGGATAGGAATTTTTCCATTTAGTCTAGGCTAATGTACTGGTAATTTGCTCTAAAAACTACAGTTGTAACTAGTAGTACTGGTACAATCTCGTACTCAGACACACACACAGACACACTAACTACTAGTACTACTACTTCTCACATACTGGCCAGACGCCGTCATTCTCCTTCCCGGCTTTGTCGGCGACACCCCACTGTGCTTGGATCTCCGCCGACCTCTCCGCAGCAGCGCGTGCGTCATTTTCTTTCTTGCGGCGGCGGGCCTCTCTTTTCTTGAGTGATTTCTGACTTTTCTGCTCCCTCTGTGCGGCTTTGGCTGCCTCTTGCTCTACCGCCCATTCGGCCTTGGCATCTTCAAATTCCTCCCACATAGTTGTGAGGTCGCGAGCGGCGATGAACTCGGCACGGCGGGATGCCATCGCTTCCCTACCATTTTTGTGTGCGGTCGTGGGCGGCGAGGAACTCGACGCGGCGGGATGCCATCACTGCCTTACCGGTTAGTGTGCGGCGCGGTGGCATGAACGACGCTTGGTGAGAGCTCTGGGGTGGAGTGGCTGGACAACCATATAGTGCATTGGTTTGTCAAGAGCTCAAGGATAGAAGACGAAGCAAATTTGGATTCCCCTTCAATCCTGGTCATTTATTATCGAGTAAAATGCATTGGCGGTCATCGAACTTGTCTTGATAGCTCACTTTGATCATTGTATACGAGATATGGTGATTATACGGTCACTGGCTCAGCGTATAGCTCCGTATTTGTCTGGTTGACCAGTCAAACAGTCCGCATGTGCCTCATCAGCTCGTGTTCTTTATCTATCTACGCGGGCCTACCTGTCAATGGAGAAAGAAATACTATAAAAACCTTCAACTTACTGCTCCTGCCTTTGCATCCATGACAGGTGGGCCCAACAGGTGGTTGGCCCTCTTGTCATGCAGCCAAAGGCAGGTGCAGTTAAGGCACCGGAGCTCAGTCCGCGAGGGAGAGGGTGTTGTAGTAATCAAATTTCTCAATCTTGTACGAGTTGACGAAGATAGGGGTTGCTTGCTTGCTAGGGTTGCTCACTACGTATATATAGGCCGGAGCCTCCGCGCTTGCTTGCTAGGGTTGCTCTATTCACACACTCTCATCTTCTCCAGATTTAAACGAGATAGGGGTAGTAACACTGTCTTTCTCCCTTCAAAAAACACTGGCTTTCTATCCTCACCACTGGTTACAGATCCAGACGTATCCCCCTCCGCCGGTGAAGGGGAGGAGGGGCAGCGTTTAGGCCGTCGTCGACAGCGAGGGAGGAGACCCACTGCCGGCCGCACCGTTATCTCTGGCCGAGCGCCGACGCGGGAGGTCCTCCGATCCCTTCGTCGTTGCCTGTGGGCGGATCCGGCCTCCCGCCGCCAACCTATCCACATCCCGACGACCTTCAGGTATATCTTCGTTCGAAACTGCCTTAGCTCTACTTCCCCAGCTTGCTACGTCGCTGCATGTGCATCATTTTCTACCTCTCAGCCCCTCTCGATCGGATGGTCCAACGTCACATATTTTTTCTTCTATTGTTAGAGGTAAAGCTACTTCATGGAGTCGAATCTTGTACTCCCTCCATCCGAAAATATTTGTCATTGAAATGGATGTATCTAGATGTATTTTAGTTCTAGACACATCCATTTTGATGACAAGTAATTCCGGACGGAGGGAGTACTTGGTTCAAAAAAGAATTAAAGTGGGGGTGGGGGAATTTAGTATGTACATCGGGCTTGGTACAAACAGGAAGGAAAGGGGTGAAAGTAGTACAGACTGGTCATCCAACCGGTCTCTTGGTCAAAAAGGGAAATATAGGGGTAACGCTGTACACAGTGGTATGACCAGGACTAGATTTGCTATCCACACATAGGAGTAGGTGGCTAGAGTGAACAAAAATGGGACCAATCCAGATATGTTTCTTGGATGTTTGTTTCTCGGGGCAAAAAACTATGAATCACCACTTTATGCCCCTGTTTACGTACATGGTGCTGGACTGCTGGTGCACCCACTGTTATAAGCCATGACAAGTTTAGCCAAATGTTTTTGCCTATAATTGTTTGAGACTCTGACTGTTTCCTCTGTGCCTTTTTGTGCAAACAAGGATATCCAATTCACCTGGTTGCTGTTGTGACCTTTTGGTGCACTGCATAAAACTCTTCTTAAAAGAAGTGACTTTTGTGCTGTTTAACTAGAATGTCAGAATGGAACAGTTGGTTCATTTTGGTGGAACTGCACAAAGGGAGATCTGTGTTCCAATCCACATCATCCATATTGGCGCCATAACCTTCCTTTAGGTAAGAATGATATTTAATGCATGTGTTCATCTCTATTTTCCGACCGCCATGAGAAAATAATGCTGTTTTTACTAGTACACTTGTAATCCCTCACTGACAAAACCAATTCTGAATTAGAAGGCCAATCATATACTTGGTTTCACCAACTGGTGAGGAGAAAGAGAAATAGAGCATGAAGAGGAAGAAGAATAATAATAAACAGTGCCAAGGCGATCTTGCTAAAGCCAGAGGCCTCAGTCGAGGCCATTCAAGGGCTCCGGCAACGACTACCTTACATGTGAGACGATCCTCCAAGGAGCCCTTCCACTTCTGCTGTCTCACTTAATTAATTAGGAGTACTTAAGTACCACTAATTTATTACTGCCTAATTTTCCTGTTGGAGTTAAACACATCTTTCGTAGGACCCTGTGCTGAATCATGTACGTGTGTATGTTTGTCTATGGAGGTGAATCATGTGGTGGAGCAGGGAGGGAATATTATTAGTGTCATGACATAATAGTGCTATTGTTTTGCATGTCAATTTATTGCCATTGGTTCAATGAGGCAATGTTTTGCGTATTGTCCATCATGAATTTGATGCTACTAGTTGAGTAATATGCTAATGTCTTCCTATCCTTTCTCACTAAGCTAATGAAGGTTTCACCTTGTTCCTACTTGTGCAAATAGGGATCATGTTGTGCCAATCATACATTAAATGGAACTACACAAGACAATACAATGAACTGTATCCCAGCCAGTGCTTTAACTCTGCTAGAAGTTCTTGATAATCTTTCGATATAATATTAGCACTGGTAAACAAGAGTGATTTCAACCATACATTTGAAGTGCACAAAAATATATACTATTGTGTGATTCCAGTGAGTGCTTTATCATCTCTTATGGGACTACATGAATAAGCTTTTTTTCTCAGGTTGGTACGGGCCTAAGGCCTTCATCCATATTAGTTTGCTGTCATCTCTATTTGTATCGTGCTACTGTCATGAGAAACGCCTTTATCTTTGCACGTTAAAGTTTTGCAACCTATGATAAATGGCAATGCTTTGAGTGTTGAGTTGAGCTAATTGGCACTGATTAAATAAACTAATACCTCTCTTTAAGCAAGACTACTATGTTGCTAACTTTACCCATTAAGATAATGAGGGTGCTTCTATTTGTTAGTGTATGTTTCATAAACTAGTCCCACTATTACAGTAATCTCACTCTCTCAATATATGTGCCAACAGGGATGCTCGATTTTGGTGGAACTGCACAAAAACTTTGGTGCTTCATTGCGTCGACAGCTTCCGTCCTTCCCTGTCAGTCGCTAAACTCCGCATGCTTTCTTCCTTTGCTGTCAGTCGCTTGGCTTATCTCGGCTTCCAGTCAAAGGAAATAGTAATTGATATGCTACCTCACACAGGTTGGTACTGGTCTTTATCCTGATTATTGTGCCTGTCATATGTATTGGTAATTTGGTATTGTGCTACTGTTTGCCGATTTCATAAAGGAGTAATTTGGAGCCTGAACTCGCAGGCAAATCATTACATCGGGTGATTTCAGTAGAACTGCACAAAATGATCAGATGGACAGGTACTTATGCTGCTGCTATGCACTCCAAAGTTCACTCAGAAAAGCATCGATGTTGACAAGAAGTGCCTATATTCATTGGAGTATCAACCGGCGTCAACCAATTGTCAAACTCCAAGTGTTAGGAGAGTGAACGCCAAAAATATTGCTTGGTGCATAGCCCAGAAAAACGCAGTCTAGTCTTTGGTCCCAACTTGTGCCTTTTGGTTATCGGCACATATGGTAGCGAACTATATGGCATGGAGTCTAAAGATTCCAGACAAGTTGGTTGACGCGTATATTCATCTGGCACTTAATCAGTCTGCATGCCAATGATGCTCCATTTCAGTTGAACTGCACAAAAAATTTGGGTGGTTCATTTTCTCAACCGCCTCCTTTCTCGTCTTCAATGTAGAATTTTGGCGAGATACATGACCAAGATGACCCAGTAAACTGGTTGGATGAAAGTAGTGGCCAAGTTGCTCAAACCTCCCTCGGCACGAGGCCACTATTTGAGGATAAACCTAGAAGCAAAGTTCAGATTGTCTGTGCTGCCTCTTATGTACTCGAAAGTTTACTCGTAGAAGAACTAATTTTAGCAAGAAGTACCTCCGATTGAACACCATTTACTAGTCTGTACCCTAGGTAATTAAAGTTCGTCCATGGATCATATTGGTTGTGATCTCAATCATTTGGATGCATAAACATACTAAACATGTGTATATCTGAATCTTTTTGTAAATTATGTATGAATATTGTCGTGTGATCTATCAATCATTTGGATGCATAGATATGCTGAGCTTGTTTATATATATATCTTTTGAGTTGTTGATTGTGAATGTTGGCTATGGATATGAACGTGTCCTATGAACCTGAGTTTGATATGAATGTTTACCTTTTCTGTTGTATTTGTGTGTGAACTTGTTAGTATGCCTACTGTGGGGTATAAAACGCAGGTCTCTTATAAAAGTAATGCCGTGTCCAATTTATGTTTTCCCTTCTAACCACATTATATATATCTATAACATTACTATTGTCGTATATTTTATAGAGACTTATATATACATTATAAAAACATCCCCACTTATAAAAGTAAATGTTTAACGGAAGTTGGCAAGGAAAATCCTGGTTGTTTTTGACTCACAGGCAAGGAAAATCCTGGTGATTGCGTACAAAAGCTTGCGAAGATTTTAAGGACCAATTTAATAATAACGCGCTCATTTTTATTTTGAGCAATAACTCGCTAATTTCTTAATTATATATATATATATAATGTGCCTCTCCGGTTTATTCTTTGATATTAATTGCTCCTTCTAACATAACATTATACTCCCTCCGTCCGAAAATACTTGTCATCAAAATGGACAAAAAGGGATGTATCTAAAACTAAAATACATCTAGATACATCCCTTTTATCCATTTCGATGACAAGTATTTCCGGACGGAGGGAGTATATATGACGAGCCCACCTAATACATGTATTTCAAGGAAGTGCAAATGGGCTGGGATTTCTTAGAAAATATAAATGGGCCTGATTGATGTGAAATTATTTGTTCACCCAGCCCAGCAAATGGACTGTACATTCTAGAAAACATGGGTTAAATATATGCCACATTTTTGCAGGCTGACATGTGGGCCAATAGGTCGAAGCCTACGCAGGGCATTGTCAACTTGGTCAACAAATGATTATGTCATCCACAGCCATTGGATTTATATCCAACGGCCGGCATGCACCTTAAATCTCTCGTCTTCTTCCTCCAGCGTCGCCGGGACCGCCTGGTCCGGCCTCCGGCGGCTAGCGGCTCTGCTTAGCACGCATCACTGCGAAGCGCTACCCCACCGCCGGTCAGGCTATCCCTCCACCCCTCGACACCTCCTGTTATTCTCCATAGACTACAGCCCCACGCTGCAACAGAACCAGTTATAACCCTTCTCCTCCTCTCAATCTGCGACTCCACTGTCGCGTTTTCCCATCTCTGAGTCGTTCCCGTCCGGGGCCTCACCGTTGTCCACCGCCTCGCTGCGTTCGGTGCGGCATGGTCAACAAACGAGAGTCATCGGAAGAGGACTTTACGTGGAGAGCCTGACGGCTGGGACCCACGAGGTCCATAGTCGCACGCAAGGAAAGTTCCTCCTTATTAAGCTAAAAAAAATGTTTCCTCCACCTGACAGCTGGGACACACCGGCTGTATCTTCGCACAGAAGGAAGTGCGTCCTTGTTTTGCGAAAAAAATTATTCATCCCGTTGACAGCTGGGACCCGTCAGATTTGGTGACTGACTTGTGGGCCTACTAAGCGGACGTGTACGCACGGCTTTGTCAACTTAATCAACAAATGATTCTAGCAGCTGGACCGTTGGATGTTAATCCAACAGCCGTGCTCCTTCTTCAACCTCTGTTCTTGCTCCTGTCTCCTGTGGGCGGCACCGCGGCTGTGCTGCCGCGCACCCGAACCAGTAAAGTTTCCCAATCCTCTCCATCTGCGACTCCACTGCAGCTTAATAAATAGTAACGTCTTTGGTTTTAGCCCGGTTTTCCGTAGATTAACCAGGCAATTCTCTTCTTCTTAATTAATTGACGAGGCAATTCTTTTGCCTCCGTTTCGAAAAAATAATAAATAGTAACGTCTAACTGAGCCAGTTAGTTAGATGCGTACACCTGGTGTAGTAGGATCTTTATTTAGTTTGATGCATACACTTATTCTTTCTTGGTAGGCCTTTTGTAATGATGGCTGATGTTTGGTTTAGAAGAGAGAGCTGCGTCTTCACTCTTCTGGCCTGCTTACTGCTTCTGTTGCACCCCCAGCCCTGGTTGCTGATGCTGCTGTTTTCAATGTACAATTAATAGTATATTTCGTCTGTTGGTTGAATAAATGTGTTGTTAGAACAACAAACACAATGTTTTGGAAGTCATTGCATGGTTCGATCCTTTAGTGCCCCGTACCGTACGTAGCACATACTATTTATCGTACGGAGCACATTTTCTTTTGAAACTCGGAACACATTTTCCACTTGTTGATAACATGCAGCCCACTGATGAAGGCCCAATAGAGAAGCCCATAATTAACTGGAAGGGAGGATCTCACATGAATCCGGCCCAGGTACATGCTCATGGTCCCCTAAAC
This sequence comes from Triticum urartu, assembly GCF_056163025.1. Classification (NCBI taxonomy): domain Eukaryota; kingdom Viridiplantae; phylum Streptophyta; class Magnoliopsida; order Poales; family Poaceae; genus Triticum; species Triticum urartu. The sequence continues at coordinate 120,173,149 of NC_141874.1, read as the reverse complement.
ATAAATAAGTAAATAAATAAATAAAGCTAAATGCTCATGCACCAGTTCTTTGGGAAAATAGGTAGCCCAGTATTTCTTTTTGAAGAATACCCAAGCTAGGCCTATTTGTTTTCTCCGAATTACTGGGCTGCAAATCTTTCAAGACGAGGAGGGATGCATTCCAGCCTGGCTTAAGAGTATGGTCAATGTCTGTTAAAAGTAATATCAAAAGGGGTTGAAAATTCCAAAAAATTTATAGCAAATGGGATATACGTTTCTTTTTTGTTTTTGTTTTTCACTGATATCTTATACGTATTTCATTGGATTTAACATGACATAGTAATAATTTATTTTTAAATTTGTTTTAGTATGGCTATTAATTTTTGGATTAAGAATATTTTGTTCCCCAACAAAAATTTGCGAATTTTCAAAATTTCCCACATATTTAGTTAATTTTTTGACCCTGGTACTGACCAGAAAATGGCCAGCAATTCTAAAAATGGAAAACGAGCTGCAATAAATTCCATATGAATTAGAAAATGAGTAAAAATTATAAAAATAATAGCAAATGGGCTGTACATGCCACAGATTTCGAGGCTGACTTGTTTACGCAAGGCTTTGTCAGTGAACACATGATTCTAGCAGCAGTTAGTGTTGGATGTCCATCCAACGGCCGACGTGCTTCTTCAAACTCTGATCTTCCTGCTCCAGCCGCCTAAACTAGCGCCGGCGGGACTGCCTGCTCCATCCTCTTGTGGCCCGTTGTGATGCCGCGCAGGCTTCCCCGGCACACCCTACTCCCTCCGCTGGCCTGGCCGCACGCAATCAACTGCCTCCTTATTATGCGAAAAAAAGATTCCTCCCACTGACATCTGGGGCTCACCGGTTGGGAGGCTGACCTGTGGGCCTACTAAGTTGACGCGTATGCTGGACTTGTCAACTTAGTCAACAAACGATTCTAGCACCAGTAACCATTGGATTTGAATCGAACGGTCCTGCTGCTTCTTCAATCGCTGCTCTTCTTGCACCAGCCGCCCAAACCAGCGCCGAGGAGACCGCCTGCTCCTGCCTCCAGTGGCCGGCTGTGTTGTCGATGAGGCCTCATCGCCCCCTACTACTCCCACCGCTAGCCAGGCCCTGCGGCGGTGGCAGCCTCACACCGCAGCCGAACCAGTGAACCCTCGTACTCCTCTTCGCGTGGGCATCCACTGCCGCGTCTTCCCCCGCTGCGCGTCGTCCCCGTCATAGGACTCGCCGTCGTCCACCGCCTTGGTGCTCTCGGCGCGGTGTGGTCAACGTGGTCAACGACATTCCATCAGAAGAGTACTGTACATGGAGAGGCTGACAGCTGGGTCCACGGCCACAGCCCAGTTTTTTTGTGATTTGCCAAGTAAGTCGCTTTGTCAGGACTGTTGGGCTGCAAATCTTTCAAGACGAGGAGAGCTTTCATTCGGCTGGCCGAGAAAATGGCCCATCAGTAATGAGAAATGGGCTGTACATTTTTAAAACACATCAAACCGGAAATTAGTTTCAAATATCTTTTTTTCATTTTGAGATTTGAAATTACATTAATTTTTATGCGTGGAGAATTTGTTGGATTTTATATTGATATACATTTATTTTTAAAATCGGTTTGAATGTGAGTCAAAATTTCGGGATTAAAAACAGTTCGGACCGCACCGAAATATGCAAAATTCCGTATAATTTTTTAACTGTGGCCACAATATGGGCTGTAATGCTAACAAAAAGAATATGGGCTCCAAAAAACTTAATAATTAGCAAATGGGCTGTAAATTATTAGAAATAATGGCAGATGGGTTGTATGTTGTTTTCCACAGATTTGAGGCTTTCCTAAAAAAAGGTTGACGCACAAGAAGTGACTGTTGGATGGCCATCCAACGGCCGTCGTGCTTCTTCAATCTCTGCTCTTCCTGCTCCAGCCGCTCAAACAAGCGTCGGCGGGACTGCCTACTCCCTCCTCCCCATGGCCGGCTCTGCTGCCGCGCAGGCCTCACCGCCCCACCGTACTCCCATCGCTGGCCTAGCCATCCCTCCACTCACCCACACCTGCTGTTATTCTCCGGCGACGGCAGACGAACCAGTAAACCCTCGTACAGTCGTACTCCCCTCCGCCCGGGAAACAACTGCCGAGTCTTCCCTGCCTCCGTGTCGTTCCCTTCCTAGGCCTCGCCGTCGTCCACCACGCTGGTGCTCTCGGCGCGGCCTGGTCAACGTGGTCAACGACCGACATGCATCTGAAGTGGACTTTACGTGGAGAGGCCGACAGCTGGGTCCACGGCCGCACGCAAGGAAATGCCTCCTTATTACGCGCAAAATAATGATTCCTCCACCTGACATCAGGGACCCACCGAAAGGGCCTCTGTATTTCGTGAAAAAAACGTTACCGCCGCTGACAGCTCAGACCCACCAGCTATATCTTCGCACGCAAGCAAGTGCCTTCTTATTACGCACAAAAAAATGAATACTCCCCCTGTTAGCTTGGACCCAGTATAGTGGCAAGTTGACTTGTGGGCCTACTAAGTTGACGGGCACGGAGGGCTTTATCAACTTAGTCAATATGCACGATTCTAGCTCCAGTGACCGTACGATGTCCATCCAACGGCCGTAGTGCTTCTTCAACCTCTGGTCTTCTTGCTCCAGCCGCCCAAACCAGCACCGGTCGTGCCTCGTGCTCCTGCCTCCCATGCCCGGCTGCGATGCGGCGGAGGCCTCACCGCCCCCTACTACTCCCACCGCTGGCCAGACCATCCCTCTACTCACCCACACCCCCTGTTATTCTGTGGCGACGGCAGCCTCACACCGCAGCGAACCAGTGAACCCTCGTACTCCTCTACGCGTGGGCATCCACTGCCGCGTCTTCCCCGACTCCGCGTCGTCCCCTTCCTAGGCCTCGCCGTCGTCCACCGCCCTGGTGCTCTCGGCACGGCGTGGTCAACGTGGTCAAGGAACGGCTTCCATCGGACATGGACTGTACGTGGAGAGGCTGACAGCTGGGTCCACGGGCGCAGAAAGGAAGCGCCTCCTTATTACGTGCAAAATAATTATTCCTCCACCTGACAGCGGGGACCCACTGGACGGCCACCGTATTTCGCCCCCCTGACTGCTGGGACCCACCAGGTACATCTTCGCACGCAAGGAAGTGCCTGACAGTCGGGACCCACCTGGTCGAAGCATACCTAGCGTTGTCATTCTGGTCGCGAACGTGTACGTACATATATACTGGTGGATGTAGAGGCACACACGTGACGTAGTAGAGGCGGCCAGGGTGCAAGAAAGAAAATACGGCCACGTATCTGTACACACGGGCGGGGTCTCGAACGCCTACTCGCGCATACGTACGGCCAGGGCTCGTGTACATGGCTGGGTCGGAACGGAGAAATAGCATCGTCGCCGTGTTCATGGGGAGGCAATGGAATGCGTCATGTTCATTGTCAGGACCCCGATTCCAAGTCACATCGATCTAGCCGGTAACACCTCATATCACTTTGCGGCCTCACGCACGCTATCCCAACGGGTGTCTCCTTACCATGGCCCGGGACCGTTTGCGCCTTTTGGCTCACGTATATGATAGTGTCGCTAGCATCCATATGACAGAGAACCCGGGCCGACATGGCTAGTCGTGAACCCAAAGCGGTACCAACCTATGGGGACAGGCATACATGAATCACATCGAGCATGTCGGTCAGCAGCGTGTGAATCCGGTCTGTAGCACTAGGCTAACAGGACTCCGGAAACCCGGGCTGTAGCAGGCTAGGCAGGACTCCGGATGTCACCGCGTGACATTTCCCCAAAGGGACAGACACAGGAACAAAGTGAAACACATGCCAGCCAGTCAAGTGTCCTGAGCAGTAGTGCTGGGTTAGCAGGACTCCGGTGAACCGGGCTGTAGCGGACTACTATGGCTCATGGGAGCACTAGACTACATTTCCCCATAAGAGAGGCTGCCAAGGATAAACAACTAGATTGTCGGATCCCACACATACCAAGCATTTCAATCATACACACAATATGCTCGATATGTGTAAATACAACATGGCATCACAACATAACTCTATGACTCAAGTATTTATTCATTAGGCTCCGAAGAGCTTGATATTACAAACATGGGTCTCATGACCCAACATTCAGAGCATACCAGACAAAGCACATGCGGAAGCTTAACATGTCTGAGTACTGACATCTACAAATGAAAAAGGCTGAGAAGCCTGACTATCTACCAGATCCTGCCGAGGGCACAAGATCGTAGCTGAGGTAACAAGCTAAACGTCGAAGTCCACGTGGAACTACTAGCGAGACTGAAGTCCCTCTACAAAAACATAAATTAAGCAAACGTGAGTACAAATGTACCCAGCAAGACTTACATCAGAACTAACTACATATGCATCGGTATCAACAAAGGGGTAGTGGAGTTTAACTACAGCAAGCCAGCTTTGACTCACTGGCTAACCTGAACTATGACTGCAAGCAACTCTTTTGAGGTGGTGCACACGAGTCCACATATTCACCATATCAATACACCACTATGGATCCGCTCCCGTCTCCCTACGAGAAGGACATCCATAACACTCACACTTCTCTTGCGAGTTTTAGAGTATCCACTTTCACTTGTCTATGAACTGTACAGGCAACCAAGCGGTCCATTACCGCGGACATGGCTATTCGAATAGATGATGTTAACACTGCGTGGGTGTACTTCTTCACACACGCTCTCACCACTTACCGTCGTATACACGACATGTACTCAGCAACCTTAAAGTGGAAGCCCAACGAGGGTGTCTGCCACGGCCTACCTGAACACTCAAGTCTCTAGTCCAGGTTTATCGCCTATCCAGGTTCCATCCGCAGGGAGTCCGGCCAAGGTTTCCACATACGGCCCCGGACGATGTGTACAGGGTTTCGAGACACCAAACGGGCGCCCGGCATGCCCGGCCATGGTGTATCTACCGCATCATAGCCCACCCCTAGGGTCAGCGCTACGCACGGCCGCCAACACATATCCTATAAACACCAGAAACTAGTTGCAACTCCTGGACAGAGTACTAGGGTGATTAAGAAGCCGAGAGGGTCCATTGGTTTTGGGCCCAATGTATGGTAGTAACTGATTCTTAAATCACACATAAAGATCTCGGTGATTAAGGACGGTTCCAATGAAACAACCCACCATGTACTCCTACATGGCCTCTCATCGATACCTTTACCAAATCGTCTTCAACACACTTAGCTCACACACAGTAGGACATGTTCATAACTTTCCAATTCATCCCCGATGAATCAGACGTGACACAACTCTAAGCAATAACAGGCATGAAAAACAAGCATGAATGAGTAGGCACATCAGGGCTCAAACAACTCCTACTCATGCTAGTGGGTTTCATCTATTTACTGTGGCAATGACAGGTCATGCAGAGGAAAAGGGGTTCAACTACCGCAACATGTAACAGTTGAATCGTTGTTGTCCTAATGCAGTAAAAGAGAGCAGGAGCGAGAGAGTGGGATTGTACCGGAATGAACAAGGGGTTTTGCTTGCCTGTCACTTCTGAAGATAGTATAACTCTTCATCGGTGTCATCGAACTCGTCGTTGAAACACGTCTACTAAGAGGGGACAATTACCGGCAAGGGAACATAAACAACATTCAATTAATGCAATGCACAAGCGAATGAATGATATGACATATTAAGGTACTGAATTGACCTAATGCAATATCTAGCCAATTTAATTGAAGTGGAACTCAAACAAGATCAAATTCCAACTCCAAATGTTATTTCATAAATTGCCCTAATCATCATTTGTCCTATTCATTGAGGTTAACTTGTTCAAACATGCATGATCATGGCATAAACAGATTCTTCATATTTTTATAATAATTTTCCATATATAAATTATTTCATTTGGAGTTACGGTTGAATTTCTATGATTTTTAGAAGTTTAAACTGTTTTATGGAATTTCCTAGATTATAAAAACGCTAGAAAAAATTTACTGCGTCAGCATGATGACAGCACTGCATCAGCAGGTCAACTGGGTTGACCCAGGTCAAACCTGACATGCGGGGTCCACACGTTAGTGACACATGGACTAATCCCGGTCAAACCTAGCGCTGACTGGGGTTTGACCAGTGGTTGGGCCCACTGTCAGTGCCTATCAGGGGGTGCTTAGCTGGCGGCGGTTAGCACTAATGACGTCCACGTCGTTACGCCGGAGTTTGGCTGGCGACGACCATCGAACGCGGCGGAGTTCGCTCGGAACTCGCCAGAGGCAACGGATTGATGCGCCAAGGGCACCAGAGGATAGCCCATGCCCGTGCGCATCTAGGGAGACCAACAGGAGGTGCGGGGGTGGCCAGAGTTCGCTGGAGGGGAACCCGCAGCGGCTGCCGGAGTTCGGGGCTGGTGCGGGTTAGCGATGCGGTGTGCTAACGAGCGAGGCGATGGGCTAGCGGGGCGCTACGCAATGCGGGGATCAGGTTAGGCGTGCCGGGGTAACCTAATGGTCACCGGAGCTACGCCGACGACGAGCTCAGGCGGCGGCGTGCTACGGCCAGCTACGAAACGACGCTACGGCGAGCGGCAAGCCATGGGGTTAGGGGCAAAACGTGAAGGAGCTCACGGTGGGTCGTATGAGGTAGATGACGAGCTCGGGGAGGCGGAGACGGCAGCGAATCGGCGCGTGTGGCTTCCGGCGACCGAGGAGGAAGAAGATGAGGCAGCCGGTGATGCAGGCCGTCCCAATGCTCGGGGCCAGGGTGGGGCGGAGTGTCGGACGATGGCAGAGGCCATGGACAGCGCGGGGAGGCGAGGGGATCACGGTGGACGTGGCAAACGGCGTCGGCGGCGATGAGCTCCGCTCGGGCTGCGCGGGAGAGAGAGCAGAGGAGGGGGAAAGGTCGGGAGAGAGTGAGAGGTTTTCAGGGGGGTGTGTGTCGCCCTCGGGTGCCTCCAGCGGCGAGCAGGGAAGCATGAGGTGGCCGGCGTGTGCTCGCGCGTGGCGGCCACGCGCGCGCTGTCCTTCTGTCAAAGGAGGAAGAAGACCGGGGAGCCCCTGGTGGGCCGGGCCACTTCTGCCAGGTAAGGCCCAAGTGAGGTGCACAGGTAACCTCTCTCTCCTTTTATTTCTGTTTTCTATTTTCTATCTGTTTATTTTGATTTAGTAGGGGTACTAAACCAATTTATTTGCTTCTGTAAATTATTGTATGGACTAGAGATATTATTCTAGATCCCCACAATAATCTCCACAATTATTGGGCATGTATTTCTTTTATAACAGAAATAAAGCCAATTCAAATACATTATGATTTAATTTAAATGCCAAAATAAATATTTCTATGACTCCAAAAATATTGGTTTGAATTTTACCTCCTACCAATATTTTCTTAGAGTAACGGGAACATTTCCTTGGACTCATTTGATGAGAATTAAATATTGATTATTCTTGAACTGGTTTCTGAGGGTTTCAACAAACCTCAATTCAACTTTCTGAAATTTTGGCCATGATGCATGAGTGCAGATGCAACTATTGCACTCAGTTATTCTAGGGCTGTGACACTCACCCCTACTAAACAAGAATCTTGTCCCAAGATTCATGTCGTGAGGTAAGAAGACAGAGGGACACAAGCTAACATGATCTTCTTGATCCAACTGCCCTTCTTAAAGATGTCGACTCCTTGCGTCATATTGATCTTGGCATCTTTGCTTGCGGGATCTCCACCCAACACGAGGACAAAAGAGCAAGATAACTCTATAGGAATTGATCTTCTTAAAGACCGAGCAACTCATGATCAACTCACGGAATGAGACGTTGAACATCTCTTGAGATGAGACACAAAACACACCTTAAAAAGGATGGAAGAAACAATTGACGAGGGTTTCAAAGTAGCGAGGAGAAACTGCCATGATCCCATTATGGGACACGTAGGGGGAGGTGACTCATAGGATTATTCCCTTAAGTGGCAAAATGAATTACTTTTGATATCTAGATCATTGAAACTCTTTATACCAGCCTAAGGAAAATCACAATTGATTGTTTGAGGGAGTTCGGAAGAATGGCATACTCGAACTAGGATGGATGATGTGGACTACCTTGTTGAAGACAACCCAATGGATGAATTTTTTGCTTATCATCGGAAATGGTTGGGACCCATGGTAGGACCACTTTTGAAGATGATCTGACCAGAAATTACCGAGGAGGGTAGTCCATGGTTGAATGGAACAATGGGGGTGCAAGCTAGGAACAAAATTCTAATGCTGGGAATGGTTCTAGTAACTGGGAGAACTCAACAAAAGAGAGTGATTCCATCGTTAGAAAAGTTATGGCATCATCAAAGAAACCGAGAGCGGATCCCAATTAATGCCGATGATAAATTCTAGTGCTTGCACGTGCTCTCAAGAACTTGAGCATTTCCATATTCATCAAGGTTTTACCAATATCCGTGACAAGGATCCTGGCAACACAACATACCACCATGATGGATATTGGTGGAGGATGCGGATGCAAACGAAGATAACACTTTCTCAGATTTCACCTTAGCGAGGCCAAGGGGACAAAATCTGGATAATCGACCGAGAGACATTTAGCACTCCGCTTCTAATGTTCTCCTTGATGTGCTAGCGCAACCCATTTATTAAAATGGTTTGGTACCTAGGACATCAAGTAAAAGGTTGGATTTCGGGAGCACAAAAATCCATAAGGAACAACTATTGGAGTAAACCCTACGAAATCCTTATGGGGAGGTGGCCAACTTCTTCAATCAAGATACTACAATAATAGGTCTTCCGGCTGGGTGTGTCAGTCACGACATCCACTTTACCGGGTTACAAAGGGACCAATAATATAGCTCTTGGAAGACGTTCCAACCATCATATTTGCCTGAGATTCTGATCTGGTTGATAACAGGATATTCCAGATTCACCGAGTCTAGAAGAAAATTTTCAACACAATTCGACGAGATGGCGTTGCGAGATTATCGAGGAATGAACTCAGATAGCAAGCTCCAAAACATGAGCCGGTTCTGCTAAACACATGTGAACACACTGTCCTAGACAAGCATGACCACATAATAGTTTTATGATAAAACACTACCGAGTTCAGGTGGGGAACCATCATCTAGGGTAACGAAGTCTTGTGCATGACCTAGGATTTGCACAACAACTCCATTTTCTTGAACAAATCAATCAGTGGCTTGGTGTGCTAGGGACACATATAGGACGAAGGTTGCCAGTCTCCGAACCACAGAATACTTCGCACGTATGCATGACCGATTTGGGATGAGTCCAAAGGAAGCAACATTGACTTTCTCGAATCCACAGCGGCAACTTGCATCAGATGTACATGAATTAGAGGAAGTCACTACTTCCATCCAAACATATGCTTCATGAATGGAACATGAAGGCATTGTTACAAAGTTTCCAACACTAGCTTAATGTTTAACACGGATCATGGGGGAGACAAGATGCTGCTGATGGGCTCAACAGCAACTCATCACAATTTCCATATCACTGTACTTCCACCATCGTGTGAACACGGTGATAGCATTGGCCAGACCAAAGGATGTAATGGTGTATGCTCGAGGGATCAACCACGAGTAAGACAACATTACGAATATCGTTGGTTCTGATTTGATTTGATGATAGCCCATACTCAAATCAAAGTTTGGACAAGACAATAGATCCAACAACTGATACGAGGACCAGTTGATGAAGATATCATCTTTCTTCAACACACACAAACACAAAGATATCCCTTTGGAGATGAGCTAAGCGGAACAAGCTTTCATCTTCCAACTCTCCAAGTTGTTGTCTGGCTCAACCAACAAGCTCAGGGATATCCAACACAGATTCTTGGAGGATGGCTGGTTCAGTGAAAAACCAACATGATCACGAACTCAACATAGCGGTCAGGGAACAACCTGGTAATACTTCCGAGAGGATATTCGGAACATCACGAACCACTGATATGTCTCTAAGCTCGAGAACAATCTTGCTTTTGAGGGCAAGATGATATAACTAAATAAGAAAGGGATTGATACAATCCTAACTCTTGATCGAAGAGTGTACCAGAAATGAGGACAAGGTAGCACGACCAATCCTAGTATAGTGATTTGATAACCAACACGCTAAGAATGATATTAATGTCCATTAACTACCAAGTAATACAGTTTCTAGGAGTATTGATTTCACACACCATGATTCCTTTGTCGGCATTCCGGTTGCGACAACACGACACCGAGGAATGAAACATGATGGCAAGAAGTATCACTGCATAAAGAATTCATGAGAGATGGTGCAATTCTCATGACAATCCTGACATAAAGAGGGCAATACTTCAGGGTAGAACAGAATCAAAAGCTGGATTGGCATTTTGATCTGCGGAATACAACTGCTTTGACCCAATCCTAGATATGGATGAGGTACTGGAGTTTGTTTCTCCTAGTCATTCTGAAATAGAACGGCTCGACGGACCACAAGAATAATAGGCATCGATGAACACGAATGCACAACTATTACTGACTATCAGTTGATAGATGAAGGTCAGAATATAACTGAAAGGGGACAACTCAAAGAACATCTGATTTTTTTGAGTTGTCGATTCATGGATTAGCATGTCAAACCAAGTTCAACATGTTTCTTCCGGATTAAACCCATGCAGAAAAGGAAGGACTGGCAGATTAACAACACAAAATCGAGAACTCGCCAAGAGCACTCTAGTTGTGATCTTTCGGTTCAACGAGGAACTTCTGCCATAAGTAGTTCATGGTAGTTGGAAGAACGATGTACCACGGACCTCGAGGACTATCGCAAAGGTTACTAATATCCTAAAGGAACTACCAAACACTATCAACACGAGGTAAGTAGAGTGAATCTTGGGTCAAGAACCCAGGAGTAGAATACCTACTACTAAATGGCACCACGAGATGCTTTCGAGAATGATGGCCAGAATCATCACACTGGGATACAAAGCATTGCTAGATTACTGAGAGGTTCTCTAAGATAACTAGGGTCATAATAATAGCTCCAACATAAATACTGAGGCAGTGGTACCTCAACGCACCGGTTAGTGTGGTTAATCTGGCCCAAAGGGACAGCGGGAACGGAAGGAATGGATTTGCAAATGCATCAGACTATGTAGAAACCTAGGATGACTCGAACAGCATAACAGCTGTAAATGCTCAAAATGATTTGAGACATCCTGCAAAATGGTGGCATAACCACTCAACATCACAATATCAAAGTTCTGAGGCCAGCTATGACATATGGAAGTAGTAGGAACTGAACTGAGGCTTGAACTCAACAATCCTAGGCAACTACGGTTTAGTAACACGTCATCCTGAGAGATAGAAGAGAAGCCTAGTTCTTAACCCCCGTAGAAAAGAAGAGGTTGACTCAGAGCAGAAGGCATAAGGTAAAGGAGTAAAAAGAGTCTTACGTTCCCATCCACAATCAATTCCCTTATATAACTAAAGCATTTCTAGACTCAACTTCGACCAGCTTGGCTTGGTAATCCTACAGGCAGTCAGGCTCTGATACCAAAGCTGTCAGGACCCCGATTCCAAGTCACATCGATCTAGCCGGTAACACCTCATATCACTTTGCGGCCTCACGCATGGTATTCCCATGGGTGTCGCCTTACCATGGCCCGGGACCGTTTGCGCCTTTTGGCTCACATATATGATAGTGTCGCTAGCATCCATATGACAGAGAACCCGGGCCGACATGGCTAGTCGTGAACCCAAAGCGGCACCAACCTATGGGGACAGGCATACATGAATCACATCGAGCATGTCGGTCAGCAGCGTGTGAATCCGGGCTGTAGCACTTGGCTAACAGGACTCCGGAAACCCGGGCTGTAGCAGGCTAGGCAGGACTCTGGATGTCACCGCGTGACATTTCCCTGAAGGGACAGACACATGAACGAAGTGAAACACATGCCGACCAGTCAAGTGTCCTGAGCAGTAGTTCTGGGCTAGCAGGACTCCAGTGAACCGGGATGTAGCGGACTACTGTGGCTCATGGGAGCACTAGACTACATTTCCCCATAAGAGAGGCTGCCAAGGATAAACAACTAGATTGTCGGATCCCACACATACCAAGCATTTCAATCATACATACAATATGCTTGATATGTGTAAATACAACATGGCATCACAACATAACTCTACGACTCAAGTATTTATTCATTAGGCTCCGAAGAGCTAGATATTACAAAGATGGGTCTCATGACCCAACATTCAGAGCATAGCAGACAAAGCACATTCGGAAGCTTAACATGTCTGAGTACTGACATCTACAAATGAAAAAGCCTGAGAAGCCTGACTATCTACCACATCCTGTCAAGGGCACAAGTTCGTAGCTGAGGTAACAAGCTAAATGTCGAAGTCCACGTGGAACTACTAGCGAGACTGAAGTCCCTCTACAAAAACATAAATTAAGCAAACGTGAGTACAAATGTACCCAGCAAGACTTACATCAGAACTAACTACATATGCATCGGTATCAACAAAGTGGTAGTGGAGTTTAACTGCAGCAAGCCAGCTTTGACTCAGTGGCTAACCTGAACTACGACTGCAAGCAAATCTTTTGAGGTGGCGCACATGAGTCCACATATTCACCATATCAATACACCACTATGGATCCGCTCCCGTCTCCCTACGAGAAGGCCATCCATAGCACTCACACTTATCTTGCGAGTTTTAGAGTATCCACTTTCACTTGTCTATGAACTGTACAGGCAACCAAGCAGTCCTTTACCGCAGACACGGATATTCGAATAGATGATGTTAACCCTGCAGGGGTGTACTTCTTCACACACGCTCTCACCACTTACTGCCATATACACGACATGTACTTGGCAACCTTAAAGCGGAAGCCCAATGAGGGTGTCGGCCATGGCCTACCTAAACACTCAAGTCTCTAGTCTAGGTTTATCGCCTATCCAGGTTCCATCCGCAGGGAGTCCGGCCGAGGTTTCCACATACGGCCCCAGACGATGTGTACAGGGTTCCGAGACACCAAACGGGCGCTCGGCATGCCCGGCCACGGTGTATCTACCCTATCATAGCCCACCCTAGGGTCAGCGCTATGCACGGCCGCTAACACATATCCTATAAACACCAGAAACTAGTTGCAACTCCTGGACAGAGTACTAGGGTGATTAAGAAGCCGAGAGGGTCCATTGGTTTCGGGCCCAATGTATGGTAGTAACTTATTCTTAAATCACACATACAGATCTCGGTGCTTAAGGATGGTTCCAATGAAACAACCCACCATGTACTCCTACATGGCCTCTCATCGATACCTTTACCAAATTGTCTTCAACACACTTAGCTCACACACAGTAGGACATGTTCACAACTTTCCAATTCATCCCCGATGAATCAGACGTGACACAACTCTAAGCAATAACAGGCATGACAAACAAGCATGAATGAGTAGGTACATCAGGGCTCAAACAACTCCTACTCATGCTAGTGGGTTTCATCTATTTACTGTGGCAATGACAGGTCATGCAGAGGAAAAGGGGTTCAACTACCGCAACATGTAACAGTTGAATCGTTGTTGTCCTAATGCAGTAAAAGAGAGCAGGAGCGAGAGAGTGGGATTGTATCAGAATGAACAAGGGGTTTTGCTTGCCTGGCACTTTTGAAGATAGTATAACTCTTCATCGGTGTCATCGAACTCGTCGTCGAAACACGTCTACTGGGAGGGGACAATTACCGGCAAGGGAACATAAACAACATTCAATTAATGCAATGCACAGGCGAATGAATGATATGACATATTAAGGTACTGAATTGACCTAATGCAATATCTAGCCAATTTAATTGAAGTGGAACTCAAACAAGATCAAATTCCAACTCCAAATGTTATTTCATAAATTGCCCTAATCATCATTTGTCCTATTCAATGAGGTTAACTTGTTAAAACATGCATGATCATGGCATAAACAGATTCTTCATATTTTTTGGATAATTTTTCATATATAAATTATTTCATTTGGAGTTACGGTTGAATTTCTATGATTTTTAGAAGTTTAAACTGTTTTCTGGAATTTCCTGGATTATAAAAATGCCAGAAAACATTTACTGCGTCAGCATGACGACAGCACTGTGTCAGGAGGTCAACTGGGTTGACCCAGGTCAAACCTGATGTGCGGGGTCCACACGTCAGTGACACAGGGACTAATCCCGGTCAAACCTAGTGCTGACTATGGTTTGACTAGTGGTTGGGCCCATTGTCAGTGCCTATCAGGGGGTGCTTAGCTAGCGGCGGTTAGCACTAATGACGTCCATGTCGTTACGCCGGAGTTTGGCCGGCGACAACCATCGAACGCGGCGGAGTTTGCTCGGAACTCGCCAGAGGCGACGGATCGACGTGCCAGGGGCACCAGAGGATAGCCCGTGCCCGTGCACATCTAGGGAGACCAACGGGAGGTGCGGGGGTGGCCGGAGTTCGCCGGAGTGGAACCCGCAGCGGCTGCCAGAGTTCGGGGCTGGTGCAGGTTAGCGCTGCAGTGTTCTAACGAGTGAGGCGATGGGCTAGCGGGGCGCTACACGATGCGGGGAGCAGGTTAGGCGCGCCGGGGTGACCTAATGGTCACCGGAGCTACGCCGACGATGAGCTCAGGCGGCGGCGTGCTACGGCCAGCTACGAAACGACGGCTACGACGAGCGGCAAGCCACGGGGTTAGGGGCAAAACATGAAGGAGCTCATGGTGGGTCGGATGAGGTAGACGGCAAGCTCGGGGAGGCGGAGACGGCGGCGAATCGGCGCGTGTGGCTTCCGGCGACCAAGGAAGAAGAAACGAGGTAGCCGGTGATGCAGGCCGTCCCAGCGCTCGGGGCCAGGGTGGGGCGGAGCGTCGGACCATGGCGGAGGCCGTGGATAGCGCGGGGAGGCGAGGGAAGCATGGTGGCCGTGGCAAACGGCGTCGGCGGCGACGAGCTCAGCTCGGGCTGCGCGAGAGAGAGAGAGCAGAGGAGTGGGAAAGGTCGGGAGAGAGTGAGAGGTTTTCAGGGGGGTGCATGTCGCCCTCGGGTGCCTCCAGCGGCGAGCAGGGAAGAAGGAGGTGGCCGGCGTGTGCTCGCGCGCGGCGGCGCACGCGCTGTCCTTCTGTCAAAGGAGGAAGAAGACCGGGGAGCCCCTGGTGGGCCGGGCCACTTCTGCCAGGTAAGGCCCAGGTGAGGTGCACAGGTAACCTCTCCCTCTCCCTCTCCTTTTATTTTTGTTTTCTATTTTTTATCTGTTTGTTTTGATTTAGCAGGGGTACTAAACCAATTTATTTGCTTCTGTAAATTATTGTATGGACTAGAGATATTATTCTAGAGCCCCACAATAATTTCCAAAATTATTGGGCATGTATTTCTTTTATAACAGAAATAAAGCCAATTCAAATACATTATGATTTAATTCAAATGCCCAAAATAAATATTTCTGTGACTCCAAAAATATTGGTTTGAATTTTACCTCCTACCAATATTTTCTCAGAGTAACAAGAACATTTCCTTGGACTCATTTGATGAGAATTAAATGTTCATTATTTTTGAACTGGTTTCTGAGGGTTTCAACAAACCTCAATTCAACTTTCAGAAATTTTGGCCATGATGCATGAGTGCAGATGCAACTATTCCACTCAGGTATTCTAGGGCTGTGACATTCATGGGGCGGCAACGGAATGCGTCGTGTTCATGGGGAGGCAACGGAATGCGTCGTGGTCATCGGGATGGCTTGGACGGAACATGCGATGGAAACGAGGCCTGGCGTACCGCAGAACGGAGGAAACGGCCTTGTGTTCGACCGGCCACGTTCGAAACGGGATCCTGTTCATCGGGAGGGGTCTGGCGTGCCACAAAACGGAGGAAACGGACCACCTACGGTCGAAACGGGGGTCCTGTTTATCGGGAGGGGTGTGGCGTACCACAAAACGGACAAAACAGACATGTGTTGGACTGCTACGGTCGAAACGGGGGTTCTGTTCATCGGGAGGGGTGTGGCCTACCGCAAAACGGGACTCCACGGGATACTGTTCATCTCCACCGTCGACTCCCTCCAGCCTCCACGAGCTACTGTTCATCCACCGTCGACCTCCTCTAGCCTCCACCTGCGACTGTTCATCCACGGGCTCCTGTTCATCCAGCCTCCATCGCGCGCTACTCCACCGGCTACTGTTCAACCAGCCCTCTCCACGGGCTCCTGTTCAACCACCCCTCCACGGGCTACTATTCATCCTGCCCTCCACCGTCTACTGTTCATCCTGCCCTCCACGGGGTGGTCCTATTCATCCAACCGTCCATGGGGTCCTGTTCATCCAGCCCCAACCGGCTCGATCGATCAGGTCCGGTTCATCCAGAGGCAACACCACGGGGTCCTGTTCATCCATCCCCACCGAGAACTATTCATCCAAACCCCCCGCAACGCTCACTGTTCATCCAGAGGTAGCATCGATCGGCTTCAGTTAGCAGCAGTAGCGAAGGAATCGCTCGATCGGGTTCAGTTAACAGCCATCGATCGATCGCTCGGGTTCAGTAACGCGTAGCCTGTAGTGCAATCGCTCGGGTTCAGTTAGAGCCCAACGCCTTGCTCGGGTTCAGTTAGAGCCAATGCCTCGCACACACGTGCGTACGTGTACGAGAGAACCGCGCATCGCTCGGCCGCCGACCTCCCACCGTAACAGGGAACTCCTCCGAAATTTTCCTCCCCCTCGCTTCTACCACGGTTTTTTCCGTCATGGACGGCCCAAAGAATGTCATGCAGCTGCGTCTCCGGCCCGCCCAGGACGAAAAGCCCATTTTCTGTCATGATTTTTTGTCATAGAAGTAGGAGCCCACCACATCTATGATGATACCGGGTTTTGTCACAATTATCGTCATAGAAGTGTCATATGTATGACAGAAAAAAATTTCGTTCGGCCCAAAATGTCACGGATGTGTCTTTTTTTGTAGTGCAAGATCATCAATCAACCCAAAGATAAAGGATATCTACTCAAAACATCATAGGATGGCAACACATCATTGGATCATAATATGTGGCATAAAGCACCATGTTCAAGTAGGGATTACAACGGGGTGCGGGAGAGTGGACCGCGTAAAAGAGATGAGGATGGTGATTGATGATGGTGATGTTGATGAAGACGATCACCACGGCGATGATTCCCCGCCCGATGGCACTCCCGTGCCACCGAGAGAGAGGAGGATAGGTTCTCCCCCTTGTGCTTCCTCCTCCATCGCCTCCCCCCTGGATGGGGAGAGGTTCTTCCTCTGGTGCTTGGCCTTCATGGTGATGATGGCCCCTCCGGGATCCTCCTCCATAGCCTCCGGTGATGATGGCCCCCTCCGGCAGGGTGCCAGAGAGGGCCTAGATTGATTTCTTGTGGCTACAGAGGCTTGCGGCGGCGGAACTTCCGATCTAGGTTATTTTTCGGAGGTTTGGGCATTTATAGGAGAGGTTGGCGTCAAGAACAAGTCAGGGGGCCCCATGGGAAGTCCACGAGGCACAGGGGCGCGCCCAGGGGGGTGGGCGCGCCCCCACCCTCGTGGGGCCCACGGGACTCCCCTCCGGTAGATTTTTGTTCCAGTATTTTTTATATTTTCCAGAAAAATTCTCCGTTGATTTTCATCGCATTTCGAGAACTTTTATTTCTGCACAAAAACAACACCATGGTAGTTCTGCTGAAAACATCGTCAGTCCGTGTTAGTTCTAATCAAATCATACCAAAATCATATAAAACTATTGTAAACTTGGCATGAATACTTCATAAATTATAGATACGTTGGAGACGTATCAGCATCCCCAAGCTTAATTCCTGCTCGTCCTCGAGTAGGTAAATGATGAAAGAAATAATTCATGAAGTGTGAATGCTAGCAAGTGCATAAGTTTGATCAATGATAGTTCCAATCACTTTTTGTAGCATCATTATATATCATAACAGTAGCTTAACTCATAAAACTTCTCATGATCAACTAACAAGCTATTCGCATGTTAAAGTATAGATCATAAACTTTCTTGAGAACTAACAAACCGTGTTCTTAGTCATCAAACAATTACAATTCATCTTATTTTCGGGAAGAGTCTATGTAAGAGCTTTGATTCAGCAAACTCCACATACTCAACCATCATTTAATCTTTCACAATTGCTAATACTCATGTGATATTAATGGGTTCAAAGTTTTAATCGGACACAAAGAAAGATAGGGGCTTATAGTTTTGCCTCCCAACATTTTACCTCAAGGGTAATGTCAACAATAATAATTTATGAAAACCTACATCCAAGTGGATATATATATATCCAGATCGCTCCAACACAAAGTGCTTGCCAAAGGAAAAAGTGTAAAAAGGAAAGGTGATGATAACCGAGACTCTTATATAAGGGTAGAAGGTAAAAGTAAAAGATAGGCCCTTCGCAGAGGGAAGCAGAGGTTGTCATGCGCTTTTATGGTTGAATGCACAAAATCTTAATGCAAAAGAACGTCACTTTATATTGCCTCTTGTGATAAAGACCTTTATTATGCAGCCCGTCGCTTTTATTTCCTCCCTATCACAAGTTTGTATAAAACTTATTTTCTTCGCACTAATATATCATACATATTTAGAGAGCAATTTTTATTGCACACACCGATGACAACTTACTTGAAGGATCTTACTCAATCCATAGGTAGGTATGGTGGACTCTCATGGCAAAACTGGTTTAAGGAATGTTAAGTAGTATCTCTACTTGGTGGAAAGAATTTGGCTAGCATGAGAGGGAAAGGCAAGCTCAACATGTTGGATGATCCAAGGCAATATAACGTCGGATATAGGAAAACATAACCCATTAAGTTGTCTTCCTTGTCCAACATCAACCTTTTAGCATGTTATATTTTAATGAGTTCTCACAATTGCAAAAGATGTCCAAGATAGTATATTTATATGTGAAATCTCTCTTCCTTCAATATTCTTTCATGAATTGTTCAAGTGACCAATTCTGCGTTTGCTAACTTCCAATAAGTTTACTACCTATACTTATTATGTGTGAAGTCATTACTCCCCATGTTGTAAGCATATGAAACGTATATAAATTCAGATTTATGATATTCAATTCATTCAACCATTTACTCATAGGATATATGTGAAGCACGTGAGTAAATGACAAACTACTCCAAAAAGATATAAGTGAAGAATACTGAGTAGTCAAATAATTAAATAGCCATGGTAGGATTCTTTTTCATTCAAGATTTCAGATCCAAAGATTTTATTCAAACATCAAGTAAAATTGAAAATACGCTCCAAGCAAAACACATATCATGTGATGAATAAAAATATAGCTCCGAGTAAGGTACACCGATAGTTTTGAAGACGAAAGAGGGGATGCCTTCCGAGGCATCCCCAAGCTTAGGCACTTGAGTCTTCCTTGAATATTACCTTGGGGTGCCTTGGGCATCCCCAAGATTAGGGTCTTTCCACTCCTTATTCTCCTCATATCGATATCTCACCCAAAGCTTGAAAACTTCAATCACACAAAACTTAATGGAACTTCGTGAGATAGGTTAGTATGATAAAGAGTAAACCATTCACTTTGGTACTGTCAAAGACAAGGTTCATAATTGTTCTCACACAATGCCTACTGTACCATATCATTTCTACAATTTATATTGAGAAATATAAGCCATAAAAACTAGAAAACAAGCAGACTATGCAATGAAAATAGAATCTGTCAGAAACAGAACAGTCTGTAATGATTTGAAAAAAAACCATACTTCTGCTACTCCAAAAATTCTGAAATAAATTGGTGGACGTGAGGAATTTGTCTATCAATCTTATGAAAAAAGAATCAACTCAACCGCACTCTTCTGTAAAAAATGACAGCTAATCTCGTGAGCGCAAAGTTTCTGTTTTTTACAGCAAGATCACATTAACTTTCACCCAGGTCTTCCCAAAGGTCTTACTTGGCACTTTATTGAAAAAAGCTATAATACATGATTAATACAGTATCTTAATCATGATAACACACAACAACAGTAAGGGTAAATATTGGGTTGTCTCCCAACAAGCGCTTTTCTTTAATGCCTTTTAGCTAGGTATGATGATTTCAGTGATGCTCACATAAAAGATAACAATTGAAACATAAAGAGAGAGCATCATGAAGAATATGACTAGCACATCTAAACCTAACCCACTTCCTGTGCCTAGGGATTTTTTGAGCACACAATTTATGGGAACAAGAATCAACTAGCATAGGAAGGAAAAACAAGTATAACTTCAAAACTTTAAGCACATAGAGAGCAAACTTGATATTATTGCAATTCCTACAAGCATGTATTCCTCCCTCATAATAATTTTCACTAGCATCATGAATGAGTTCAACAATATAACCATCACATAAAGCATTATGTTCTTGATCTACAAGCATAGAAATCTTACTAGTCTCCACATAAGCAAAATTCTTCTCATTCAGAATAGAGGGAGCAAACTCAACAAAGTAACTGTCATGTGATGCATAATCCGATTGAGAATTAAAATCACGATGACAAGTTTCATGGTTAATATTATTCCTTATAGCATACATTTCGTCACAATAATCATCATAGATAACAACTTTGTTCTCATAATCAATGGGAACCTCCTCCGAAATAGTGGAATCATTACTAACTAAAGTTGACACTCTTCCAAATCCACTTTAGATTATAGTATTATTCATACTCCAAAAGATATAAGTGAAGTTCATGGAGAATTCTACAATTAATATAGACTAACCAATATCCAAGCTCAAAATATATAAGTGAAGCACATGAAGCATTCTATAAAACCAAACTCAAAAGATTTAAGTGAAGCACAAAGAGCAATTCTATAAGATCATACTTAAAAGATATAAGTGAAGCACATGAAGCATTCTATAAATCAATGAAGGTCTATCTCATACTAGCATGGTTCTTAAAGGAAAAACAAGAACACAAAGGACACAAATCATGTGAACAAAACATAAACCGAGGTATACCGATAATTGTTGAAGAAGAAAGATGGGATGCCAACCGGGGAATCCCCAAGCTTAGATGCTTCAGTATCCTTGGAATATTTACTTGGGGTGCCTTGGGCATCCCCAAGCTTGAGTTCTTGCCTCTCTTTATTCTTCTCACATCGGTAACTCCTCGTTCTTCGAACACTTCATCCACAAAAACTTAACAAAAACTTTGTGAGATCCGTTAGTATACTAAAGCAAATAACTATCTTTAGGTACTATTGCAAATTCATTCCAATTTCATATTACCACTTTATATACTATATTCCAACTTCACCACGGTTCATACCCCCCGATACTACCCATAGATTCATCAAAATAAGCGATCAACACGTAGAAAACATAATCTATCAAAAACAGGACAGTCTGTAGTAATCTGGAAGTTTAGTATACTTTTGTAACTCCAGAAATTCAAAAAAATGACAATTTGAAATTTTGTACAGAAGTAATGTGCAAAAAGTTCCAGACCTTTTTGACTTTCCAGTAAAAAAATGTAAATTCACGTGCTACAGCCAAAGTTTCTGTTTTTGTACTGCACAAAGTAAACAAGCAATATAATCATCCTAAAACCAAGGCTTGGCACATTATTTTTTATAATACAATGGATATATACAAGGGGATAATTATTTTCAGAGAAGCTTCCATGAATTTTTTTACATTGTTTCCATGAGCATGAACACAAGTGTTCAGAGTCGACCCTCACTTCTCCAATGCATAACCTTCCAATCACTTCTCTTATTGAAAAACTTTTTAGGTATGAGAGGCAAGTAATTTTTTTTATTTTAATTCTTTAAATTTTTTTGTATGTTTCACCCACAACTAAACAGAAACAAAAAAGTAAAAACAAAATCTACTTAGTGAAGAAAGCAAACAAGCACACACACGAGAATATCAACCCCACGCTATTACTCCCCGACAATGGCGCCAGAAAAGAGCTTGATAATCCCCAAGTGCAGGGAATCATCCTAGCAATTCCCAATTTTGGAAGTGATAAGTATGGAGTGTTGAACCCACAAGGAGCTAAAGGTAAGATCAATATTCTCTCAAGTCCTATCTTCCACTGATACGACTCTACATATATCAAACATTTGCTTCCAACTAGAAACGAGAAATAAAATTACGTTGTGGGTATGAAGAGGATAACTTTGCATGGTATCGGAGAGATAAAATATAAAAGTAGGTGCTATTATCATAAAGTTAGAATATATTACTAAATATTATAAATAGCGTGTGTGGAATATTGGCGGATCGGTGTGTGGAATTGTCTTAGGCAATTGTTAACAAGACCGGTAGTCGTCATTGCAATTTCATATGAGGGAGAGGCATAAGCTAACATACTTACTCTTCTTGGATCATATGCACTTATGATTGGAACTCTAGCAAGCATCCGCAACTACTAAAAATCATTAAGGTAAAACCCAACCATAGCATTAAAGCATCAAGTCCCCTTTATCCCATACGCAACAACCCCCTTACTCGGGTTTATGCTTCTGTCACTCAAGCTACCCACTATAAGCGAATCATGAACGTATTGCAACATCCTACAGCGGGAATCCCTCACGCTTGCGCGACACGGAGGGCACAATAGGACAACACCAAAATAAAACATACAACTCATACCAATCTAGATCATCAATCAACCCAAATACAAAGGATATCTAGTCAAAACATCATAGGATGGCAACACATCATTGGATCATAATATGTGGCATAAAGCACCATGTTCATGTAGGGATTACAGCAGGGTGCGGGAGAGTGGACCGCGTAAAAGAGATGATGATGGTGATTGATGATGGTGATATTGATGAAGACGATCACTGCTACGATGATTCCCCTCCCGATGGCACTCTGATGCCACCGAGAGAGAGGAGCAGAGGTTCTCCCCCCTTGTGCTTCTTCCTCCATGGCCTCCCCCCTGGATGGGGAGAGGTTCTCCCTATGGTCCTTGGCCTTCATGGTGATGATGGCTGCTACCTCTTGAGCACTGCGTTGGTTTTCCCTTGAAGAGGAAAGGGTGATGCAGCAAACTAGCGTAACTATTTCCCTCAGCTTTTGAGAACCAAGGTATCAATCCAGTAGGAGACTACACGAAAGTCCCTCGTACCTACACAAACAAATAAGAACCTCGCAACCAACGCGATAAAGGGGTTGTCAATCCCTTCACGGTCACTTACGAGAGTGAGTCTGATAGAGATGATAATAATAAGATAAATATTTTTTTGTATTTTTATGATATAGATAAGAAAGTAGGATTGCAAAATAAAATAGATTGGAAACTTATATGATAAAAGATAGACCTGGGGGCCATAGCTTTCACTAGTGGCTTCTCTCAAGATAGCATAAGTATTACGGTGGGTGAACAAATTACTGTCGAGCAATTGATAGAAAAGTGCATAATTATGAGAATATCTAGGCATTATCATGTATATAGACATCACGTCCGTGACAAGTAGACCGAAACGATTTTGCATCTACTATTATTACTCCACACATCGACCGCTATCCGGCATGCATCTAGAGTATTAAGTTCATAAGAACAGAGTAACGCATTAGGCAAGATGACATGATGTAGAGGGATAAACTCAAGCAATATGATATAAACCCCATCTTTTTATCCTCGATGGCAACAATACGATACGTGCCTTGCTGCCCCTGCTGTCACTGGGAAAGGACACCACAAGATTGAACCCAAAGCTAAGCACTTCTCCCATTGCAAGAAAGATCAATCTAGTAGGCCAAACCAAACTGATAATTCAAAGAGACTTGCAAATATAACTAATCATACATAAAAGATTTTAGAGAAGAATCGAATATTGTTCACAGATAAAATTGATCATAAACCCACAATTCATCGGATCTCGACAAACACACTGCAAAAAGAGTTATATCAAATAGATCTCCAAGAAGATCGTGGAGAACTTTGTATTGAGATCCAAAGAGAGAGAAGGAGACATCTAGCTAATAACTATGGACCCGAAGGTCTGTAGTAAACTACTCACCCATCATCGGAGAGGCTATGGTGTTGATGTAGAAGCCCTCCATAATCGATTCTCCCTCCGCCGGAGCTCTGGAAAAGGCCCCAAGATGGGATCTCTCGGGTACAGAAGGTTGCGGCGGTGGAAATAGGGTTTCGTCATGCTCCTGGATGTTTTCGGGGTATATGGATATATATATATATATAGGAGGAAGAAGTAGGTCGGTGGAGCTGTGAGGGGCCCACGAGGGTGGGGGTGCCTCGGGGGGCAGGCGCACCTCCCTGCCTCGTGGCTCCTTCGTTTCTTTCTTGACGTCCACTCCAAGTCCCCTGTATCACGTTTGTTCCAAAAATAACTCCCCCGAAGGTTTCATTCCGTTTGGATTCCATTTTATATTCCTTTTCTACGAAATACTGAAATAGGCAAAAAAACAACAATTTGCATTGGGCCTTGGGTTAGTAGGTTAGTCCCAAAAATAATATAAAAGTGTATAATAAAGCCCATAAACTTCCAAAATAGATAATATAATAGCATGGAACAATCAAAAATTATAGATACGTTGGAGGCGTATCAAGCATCCCCAAGCTTAATTCCTGCTCGTCCTCGAGTAGGTAAATGATCAAAACAGAATTTGTGATGTGGAATGCTACGTAGCATAATTCTCAATGTAATTCTCTTTATTGTGGCAAGAATGTTCAGATCCGAAAGATTCAAGACAAAAGTTTAATATTGACATAACAATAATAATATTTCAAGCATACTAACAAAGCAATTATGTCTTCTCAAAATAACATGGCCAAAGAAATTATCCCTACAAAATCATATAGTCTGGCTATGCTCAGCACACAAAATATTTAAATCATGCACAACCCTGATGACAAGCCAATCAATTGTTTCATACTTTTGATGTTCTCAAACTTTTTCAATCTTCAGGCAATACATGAGTGTGAGCCATGGACATAGCACTATAGGTGGAATAGAATGGTGGTTGTGGAGAAGACAAGAAGGAGAAGATAGTCTCACATCAACTAGGTGTATCAACGGGCTATGGAGATGCCCATCAACAGATATCAATGTGGGTGAGTAGGGACTGCCATGCAACGGATGCACTAGAGCTATAAGTGTATGAAAGCTCAACAAAATAAACTAAGTGGGTGTGCATCCAACTTGCTTTCTCATGAAGACCTAGGGCATTTTGAGGAAGCCCATCATTAGAATATACAAGCCAAGTTCTATAATGTAAAATTCCCACTAGTATTTGAAAGAGACAACATAGGAGACTCTCTATCATGAAGATCATGGTGCTGCTTTGAAGCACAAGTGTGGTAAAAGGATAGTAACATTGTCCCTTCTCTCTTTTTCTCTCATTTTTGGGCCTTTTCTCCTTTTTTACGGCCTTTTCTTCTTTATTTATTTTTCGTCCGGAGTCTCATCCCGACTTGTCGGGTAATAATACTCTCCATCATCCTTTCCTCACATGGGACAATGCTCTAATAATGATGATCATCACACTTTATTTACTTACAACTCAAAAATTATAACTCAATTCTAGAACAAAATATGACTCTATTTGAATGCCTCCGGTGGTGTACCAGGATGTGCAATGACTCATGAGTGACATGCATGAAAGAATTATGAACGGTGGCTTTGCCACAAATACGATGTCAACTACATGATCATGCAAAGCAATATGACAATGATGAAGCGTGTCATAATAAACAGAATGGTGGAAAGTTGCATGGCAATATATCTCGGAATGGCTATGGAAATGCCATAATAGGTAGGTATGGTGGCTGTTTTGAGGAAGGTATATGGTGGGTTTATGGTACCGACGAAGGTTGCGCGGTACTAGAGAGGCTAGCAATGGTGGAAGGGTGAGAGTGCGTATAATCCATGGACTCAACATTAATCATAAAGAACTCGCATACTTATTGCAAAAAATTATTAATTATCGAAACAAAGTACTACGCGCATGCTCCTAGGGGGGTAGATTGGTAGGATAAGACCATCACTCGTCCCCGACCGCCACTCATAAGGAAGACAATCAATAAATAAATCATGGTCCGACTTCATCACATAACGGTTCACCATACGTGCATGCTACAGGAATCACAAACTTCAACACAAGTATATCTCAAATTCACAACTACTCAACTATCAATACTCTAATATCACCATCTTCATATCTCAAAACAATCATCAAGTACTTCTCATAGTATTCAATGCACTTTTTATGATAGTTATTATTATACCCATCTTGGATGCCTATCATATTAGGACTAATTTTATAACCAAAGAAAATTACCATGTTGTTCTAAAGAACTCCCAAAATAATATAAGTGAATCATGAGAGATCAATAATTTCTATAAAATAAAACCACCACCGTGCTCTAAAAGATATACGTGAAGTACTAGAGCAAAATTATCTAGCTCAAAAGATATAAGTGAAGCACATAGAGCATTATAATAAATTAAAATTTATGTGTGTCTCTCCCAAAAGGTGTGTACAGCAAGGATGATTGTGGCAAACTAAAAAGCAAAGACTCAAATCATACAAGACGCGCCAAGTAAAACACATATCATGTGGTGAATAAAAATGTAGCCTCAAGTAAAGTTACCGATAGACGAAGACGAAACAGGGGATGCCTTCCGGGGCATCCCCAAGCTTTGGCTTTTGGTTGTCCTTGACTTTTACCTTGGGGTGCCTTGGGCATCCCCAATCTTAGGCTCTTGTTACTCCTTATTTCATAATCCATCAAATCTTTATCCAAAACTTGAAAACTTCACAACACAAAACTCAACAGAAAATCTCATGAGCTCCGTTAGTATAAGAAAACAAATCACCACTTAAGGTACTGTAATGAACTCATTCTTTATTTATATTGGTGTTAAACCTACTGTATTCCAATTTCTCTATGGTTCATACCCTCTGATACTTGGCATAGATTCATCAAAATAAGCAAACAACACACGAAAAACAGAATCTGTCAAAAACAGAACAGTCTGTAGTAATTTGTAGGTTTCGAATACTTCCATAACCCCAAAAATTCTGAAATAAGTTTCTGTACGTGAGGAATTTATATATTAATACTCTGAAGCAAGAATCAACCTAATATCTCTGTCCAGTAAAAAATGTCAGCAAATCTCGTGAGCGCTAAAGTTTCTGTTTTTTACAGCAAGATCGCAAAGACTTTCCCCAAGTCTTCCCAAAGGTTCTACTTGGTACAAACACTAATTAAAAGCATAAAACCACATGTAAACAGAGGCTAGATGAATTATTTATTACTAAACAGGAACAAAAATCAAGAAACAAAAATAAGATTGGGTTGCCTCCCAACAAGCGCTATCGTTTAACGCCCCTAGCTAGGCATAAAAGCAAGAATAGATCTAGGTATTATCATCTTTGGTATGAAATCCATAAGTGGCTCTCATAATAGATTCATAAGGTAATTTAATTTTCTTTCTAGAAAAGTGTTCCATGCCTTTCCTTAACGGAAATTGAAATCTAATATTCCTTTCCTTCATATCAATAATTGCACCAATTGTTCTAAGGAAAGGTCTACCAAGAATAATGGGACATGTAGGATTGCAATCAATATCAAGAACAATGAAATCTACAGGCACATAATTCCTATTTGCAACCATAAGAACATCATTAATACTTCCCATAGGTTTCTTAATAGTGGAATCCGCAAGATGAAAATTTAAAGAACAATCATCAAATTCATGGAAACCTAACACATCACACAAAGTTTTCGGAATCGTGGAAACACTAGCACCCAAATCACATAAAGCATAGGATTCATGATCTTTAATTTTAATTTTAATAGTAGGTTCCCACTCATTATGAAGTTTTCTATGGATAGAAACTTCTAATTCAAGCTTTTCTTCATAAGATTGCATTAAAGTATCAACGATATGTTTGGTATAAGCTTTATTTTGATTATAAGCATGCGGAGAATTTAGCACAGATTGCAAAAAGGAAATACAATCTATCAAATAGCAATTATCATAATTAAATTCCTTGAAATCCAAAATAGTGGGTTCATTGCTATGTAAAGTTTTGACCTCTCCAATCCCACTTTTATTAAGTTTTGCATCAAGATCTAAAAACTGTGAATCATTGGGAGGCCTTTTAACTAAAGTTGACTCATCTCCAGTCCCATCATTATCAAGATTCATATTGCAAAACAAAGATTTAATAGGAGACACATCAATCACTTTTAGATCCTCATCCTTATTGTCATCAAGTTCTTCCAGTTTGGCGGCCATTTATTAACTAAGGTGGCCTGCTTATCCGAAATTTGGGCTATTAAGTTTTCAAGATGAGCGAACTGAGATTTCAGACCATAAAATTCTTTAGACATATCATCGAGTTGTTTATTCATGTATCCAATAAAACATTTTTGTTCTTTAAGCTCGTTTCTGAAGAAATTATTATGCTCAAACTGCAAGGACATAAAACTTCTAACGTTGTTTTCAATTTCTTCCAACCTTCTAAGGTGAGGATCAACACTTTTTGGTAAAGCCATCGCGGCAAGAAATCCAACACACAAGCACACGACAAGCAAGCGAAAAAGAGGCGAACGGAAAAAAGGGCGAATAAAATGGCAAGGGTGAAGTGGGGGAGAGGAAAATGAGATGCAAATGGCAAATAATGTAATGCGAGGGACAAGAGTTTATGATAGGTACTTGGTATGTCTTGACTTGTACGTAGATCTCCCCGGCAATAGCGCCAGAAATCCTTCGTGCTACCTCTTGAGCACTGTTGGTTTTCCCTTGAATAGGAAAGGGTGATGCAGCAAAGTAGCGTAAGTATTTCTCTTAGTTTTTGAGAACCAATGTATCAATCCAGTAGGACACTACACGCAAGTCCCTCGTACCTACACAAACAAATAAGAACCTCGCAACCAATGCAATAAAGGGGTTGTGAATCCCTTCACGATCACTTACGAGAGTGAGATCTGATAGAGATAATAATAACAAGATAAATATTTTTGGTGTTTTTATTATATAGGTAAGAAAGTAAGATTGCAAAATAAAATAGATTGGAAACTTATACGATAAAAGATAGACCCGGGGGCCATAGGTTTCACTAGTGGCTTCTCTCAAGATAGCATAAGTATTACGGTGGGTGAACAAATTATTGTCGAGCAATTGATAGAAAAGTGCATAATTATGAGAATATCTAGGCATGATCATGTATATAGGCATCACGTGCGCGACAAGTAGACCAAAACGATTATGCGTCTACTACTGTTACTCCACACATCGACCGCTATCCAGCATGCATCTAGAGTATTAAGTTCATAAGAACAGAGTAACACATTAGGCAAGATGTCATGATGTAGAGGGATAAACTCAAGTAATATGATATAAACCCCATCTTTTTATCCTCGATGGCAACAATACAATACGTGCCTTGCTGCCCCTGCTGTCACTAGGAAAGGACGCCGCAAGATTGAACCCAAAGCTAAGCACGTCTCCCATTGCAAGAAAGATCAATCTAGTAGGCCAAACCAAACTGATAATTCGAAGAGACTTGCAAAGATAACTAATCATACATAAAAGATTTCAGAGAAGAATCAAATATTGTTCATAGATAAACTTGATCATAAACCAACAATTCATCGAATCTCGACAAACACACCGCAAAAAGAGTAACATCACATAGATCTCCAAGAAGATCGAGGAGAACTTTGTATTGAGATCCAAAGAGAGAGAAGAAGCCATCTAGCTAATAAGTATGGACCCGAAGGTCTGTCGTAAACTACTCACACATCATCGGAGAGGCTATGGTGTTGATGTAGAAGCCCTCCGTGATCGATTCCCCCTGGCGGAGCTCCAGAAAAGGCCCCAAAGATGGCATCTCTTGGGTACAGAAGGTTGCGGCGGCAGAAATAGGGTTTCGTCGTGCTCCTGGATGTTTTCGGGGTATATGGATATATATATAGGAGGAAGAAGTAGGTCGGTGGAGCTGCGAGGGGCCCACGAGGGTGGGAGCGCGCCTAGGGGGTAGGCGCGCCTCCCTGCCTCGTGGATCCCTCGTTTCTTTCTTGACGTACACTCCTAGTCCCCTGGATCACGTTTGTTCCAAAAATAACTCTCCCGAAGGTTTCATTCCGTTTGGATTCCGTTTGATATTCCTTTTCTATGAAACACTGAAATAGGCAAAAAAACAGCAATTTGCACTTGGCCTTGGGATAGAAGGTTAGTCCCAAGAATAATATAAAAGTGTATAATAAAGCCCATAAACATCCAAAACAGATAATATAATAGCATGGAACAATAAAAAATTATAGATACGTTGGAGACGTATCTATGGCCCCTCCGGGATCCTCCTCCATAGCCTCCGGTGATGATGGCCCCCTCCGGCAGGGTGCCAGAGAGGGCCTAGATTGATTTCTCATGGCTACAGAGGCTTGCGCCGGCGGCACTTCCGATCTAGGTTATTTTCCGAAGGTTTGGGCATTTATAGGAGAGGCTGGCGTCGAGAACAAGTCAGGGGGCCCCACAGGAAGTCCACGAGGCATGGGGGCGCGCCCAGGGGGGTGGGCGCGCCCCCACCCTCGTGGGGCCCATGGGACTCCCCTCCGGTAGATTTTTGTTCCAGTATTTTTTATATTTTCCAGAAAAATTCTCCGTTGATTTTCATCGCATTCCAAGAACTTTTATTTTTGCACAAAAACAACATCACGGTAGTTCTGCAGAAAACAACGTCAGTCCGGGTTATATCTAATCAAATCTTACCAAAATCATATAAAACTATTGTAAACTTGGCATGAATACTTTATAAATTATAGATACATTGCAGACGTATCAGGAGGTACCAAAGTAATCCAGGAGTGGATCACTGGACAACGGTCAAGAACATCCTGAAATGCCTGAAAAGGACTAGGGATATGTTTCTCGTATATGGAGGTGACAAAGAGCTCGTCGCAAACGGTTACGTCGATGCAAGCTTTGACACTGATCCAGATGACTCTAAGTCACAAACCGGATACATATTTTTATTGAATGGTGGAGCTGTCAGTTGGTACAGTTCCAAGCAGAACTTCGTCGCAGGATCTACGTGTGAAGCGGAGTACATAGCTGCTTTGAAAGCAGCAAATGAAGGAGTCTGGATGAAGGAGTTCATATCCGATCTAGGTGTCATACCTAGTGCATCTGGTCCAATGAAAATCTTTTGTGGCAATACTGGTGCAATTGCCTTGGCAAAGGAATCCAGATTTCACAAGAGAACCAAGCACATCAAGAGACGCTTCAATTCCATTCGCGATCAAGTCAAGGAGGGAGACATAGAGATTTGGAAGATACGTACAGATCTGAATGTTGCAGACCCGTTGACTAAGCTTCTCTCACGAGAAAGACATGATCAGCACTAGGACTCCATGGGTGTTAGAATCATTGTTATGTAATCTAGATTATTGACTCTAGTGCAAGTGGGAGACTGAAGGAAATATGCCCTAGAGGCAATAATAAAGTTGTTATTTATATTTCCTTATATCATGATAAATGTTTATTCATGCTAGAATTGTATTAACCGGAAACTTCATACATGTGTGAATACATAGACAAACAGAGTGTCACTGGTATGCCTCTACTTGATTAGCTCGTTAATCAAAGATGGTTAAGTTTCCTAGCCATGGACAAAGAGTTCTCATTTGATGAACGGGATCACATCATTAGAGAATGATGTGATTGACTTGACCCATCCGTTAGCTTAGCATTTTGATTGTTTATTTTACTGATATTGCTTTCTCCATAACTTATACATGTTCCTATGACCATGATATTTTGCAACTCCCGAATACCGGAGGAACAATTAGTGTGCTATCAAATGTCACAACATAACTGGGTGAGTATAAAGATGCTCTACAGGTGTCTCCGATGGTGTTTTTTGAGTTGGCATAGATCGAGATTAGGATTTGTCACTCAGTGTATCGGAGAGGTATCTCTGGGCCCTGTCGGTAATGCACATCACTATAAGCCTTGCAAGCAATGTGACTAATGAGTTAGTTACGGGATGTTGCATTACGGAATGAGTAAAGAGACTTGCCGGTAACGAGATTGAACTAGGTATTAAGATACCGATGATCGAATCTCGGGCAAGTAACATACCGATGACAAAGGAAACAACGTATGTTGTTATGCGGTTTGACCGAGAAAGATTTTCGTAGAATATGTGGGAACCAATATGAGCATCCAGGTTCCGCTATTGGTTATTGACCGGAGATGAATCTCGGTAAGGTCTACATAGTTCTCGAACCTGTAGGGTCCGCACACTTAACGTTCGGTGATGATTGGTATTATGAGTTTATGTGTTTTGATGTACCGAAGGTAGTTCGGAGTCCTGGATATGATCACGGACATGACAAGGAGTCTCGGAATGGTCGAGACATAAAGATCGATATATTGGAACCCTATGTTTGGACATCAGAATGGTTCCGGATGAGTTCGGGCGTTTACCAGAGTACTGGGAGGTTACCGGAACCCCTCAGGGAGTATATGGGCCTTATTGGGCCTTAGTGGAATAGAGGAGAGGAAGGCCAAGGTGGAGGGCGTGCCCCCCTAGCCCAATCCGAATTGGGTGGGGCTGGCCCCCCTTCCTTCCTTCTCTCTTCCCCTCCCTTCTCTCCTACTCCTACTAGGGAAAGGGGGGAAACCCTACTCCCGGTGGGAGTAGGACTCCCCTAGGGCGCGCCATAGAGAGGGTCGGCCCTCCCCTCCTCCACTCCTTTATATACAGGGGAGGGGGGCACCCCATGGACACACAAGTTGATCTCTTAGCGGTGTGCGGTGCCCCCCTCCACAGATTTCCAACTCGGTCATATCGTTGTAGTGCTTAGGCGAAGCCCTGCGTCGGTAACTTCATCATCACCGTCATCACGCCGCCGTGCTGACGAAGCTCTTCCTCGACACTCAGCTAGATCTAGAGCTCGTGGGACGTCACCGAGCAGAACATGTGCAGATCGCGGAGGTGTCATACCTTCGGTGCTAGGATCGGTCGGATCATGAAGACGTACGACTACATCAACCGCGTTGTCGTAATGCTTCCGCTTACGGTCTACGAGGGTACGTGGACAACACTCTCCCCTCTCATTTCTATGCATTACCTAGATGGATCTTGCGTGTGCATAGGAAATGTTTTGAAATTACCGCTTTCCCTAACACCAAGAACCATCACTTCACTCTTGGCGAAGTTAATCATGAGGCCTGACATCTCCTGAAAGCAGAGAAGGAGGAACTTGAGGTGCCGTATATCCTCGTCCGAGCCCTGCACCATCATAATGGTGTCATCCGCATATTGGATATGGGTCAATCCTCCATTAGCCATGAGATGGGGGCAAATCCCCCTAATGTGCCCTGCCCACTTGGCCAAGTCTAGGAACATAGCTAGAGCGTCGACCACAAGATTGAATAGGAATGGGGAGACAGGATCACCTTGCCGCACCCCCAGACCAGTTTGGAAGTACGGCTCGACCTCCCCATTTATGCTGACGGCCGTGCATCCACTCGTAACCAGCTGCATAATCCGAGCCACACAATGGTGGTCTAAGCCACGCCTCATCATCACCTCACGAAGGAAGGACCAATGTACAGTGTCGTACGCTTTATGAAAGTCAATCTTAAAAAACACCGCACGAAGGCGCTTGCTCTTGACTTCATGGATAACCTCATGGAGGACGAGAATCCCATCCAAAATATATCGACCTTTCGTGAAGGCCATCTAGTGGTGTACCCTTTGGCCAGAATCCGAAACAGCACATTGAGGACCGTGATGGGTCAGAACTCCCGAATATCGGCTGCTCCATGGACCTTCAGGATCAGGGAGATGATCCAGTAGTTGAGTCGGGAAATGTCCAAACTTCCTCGAGAGAACTCAAGGAACATGTCAAGGATCATCTCCTTGACCATCGGCCAGAACGCGTGGGAGAAGCGAACCGGTAGGCCATCGGGTCCTGGTGCCAAGGCTGGGTTCATTGCTTTGACAAAAGTCTCTACCTCTGTGGCATCAAAGGGAGCGAGGAGCGCAACATTCTCCTCAGGAGAGATATTCTGGTTAGGTGACCAAATATGCTCCGCGAGGGCGATACCACCCCTTGGGCGGCCGGCAAAAAGCGACTTGTAAAAGTCATCAACTAGTGATCGGATCGCTGGGGGTCCTGGAAGAGCTGACCTCCTTCCCGTAAAAGGGGAATGGAACAGCTTCTCTGACGACCATTAGCGATGTCCTGGAAGTAGGCAGTGTTGGCATCACCAAACAACACCCAGTTCAAAGAGCCTCGTTGGCGCCAATACTCCTCTTCTTTAGAGTAGATGTCCATAAGAGAGTCTTCTAGATTATATCTATGAGTCCATTCCTCTGCGGAGAGACCTGAAATGTCCGCATGAAGGGAGGACTTCTAGACCCAAAGGTCCCTTCCTATGTTTGCTCCCCATCCTTTCATGAATTGCATGGAACACTTAGATAGGTGATGCCGCTCGTCCTGGACGGACATTTGCCTATGGGGTTCGTTAAGCGCCGCGGTCCAGTGAGCCTGGACGGTAGCCAGAAAGCCCAGCTGTCAAAGCCAGAAAGCTTCAAACCTGAACCGAGGGGGTGGGGTCTCTCATCCATAGAGGACAAGAGCAGGGGCACATGGTCGGACCCGATGCGCGTAATAGCCTGAAGAGAAGTTAAGGGGAACCGAAGCTCCCAATCAAGGGAGACGAATACTCGGTCGAGGACACTAAGGGTAGGGGCAACCTGTCTGTTAGTCCAGGTGAACCTCACCCCGACCCTGTCAAGCTCCAGAAGGCCTAAGTTAGCAACCCAGTCATTAAATCGTCGGATCTCAGCAAGATCGACATGTGAGTTACTCTTCTTAGCGGAGGAGCGGAGATGGTTAAAATCTCCTCCCACCACCACCGGGAGGGTAGCGGAGGTTATCTTGGTATGGAGCTCAGCTAGGAAAGCGGCCGAGCGATGGTGGTCGGCTGGGCCGTAGACTGCTACCTCTTGAGCACTGCGTTTGTTTTCCCTTGAAGAGGAAAGGGTGATGCAGCAAAGTAGCGTAAGTATTTCCCTCAGTTTTTGAGAACCAAGGTATCAATCCAGTAGGAGATCACGCTCAAGTCCCACGCACCTACACAAACAAATAAGAACCTCACAACCAACACGATAAAGGGGTTGACAAGCCCTTCTCGGTCACTTACGAGAGTGAGATCTGATAGATATGATAAGATAATATTTTTGGTATTTTTATGATAAAGATAAATAAAGATGCAAAGTAAAATAAACGACAAAGGAAATAACTAAGTATTGGAAGATTAATATGATGGAAGATAGACCCGGGGGCCATAGGTTGCACTAGTGGCTTCTCTCATGAGCATAAGTATTACGGTGGGTAAACGAATTACTGTCGAGCAATTGATAGAATTGAGCATAGTTATGAGAATATCTAGGTATGATCATGTATATAGGCATCACGTCCAAGACAAGTAGACCGAAATGATTCTGTATCTACTACTATTACTCCACACATCGACCGCTATCGAGCATGCATCTAGAGTATTAAGTTCATAAGAACAGAGTAAAGCTTTAAGGAAGATGACATGATGTAGAGGGATAAACTCATGCAATATGATATAAACCCCATCTTTTTATCCTCGATGAAAACAATACAATACGTGTCGGTTCCCTTTCTGTCACTGGGATCGAGCACCGCAAGATTGAACCCAAAGCTAAGCACTTCACCCATTGCAAGAAAGATCAATCTAGTAGGCCAAACCAAACTGATAATTCGAAGAGACTTGCAAAGATAAACCAATCATACAGAAAAGAATTCAGAGGAGAATCAAATATTGTTCATAGATAATCTGGATCATAAGCCCACAATTCATCGGATCTCGACAAATACACCACAAAAGAAGATTACATCGAATAGATCTCCAAGAGAATCGAGGAGAACTTTGTATTGAGATCCAAAGAGAGAGAAGAAGCCATAAGCTAATAACTATGGACCTGTAGGTCTGAAGTAAACTACTCACACATCACCGGAGAGGCCATGGAGTTGATGTAGAGGCCCTCCGTGATCAATGCCCCCTCCGGCGGAGCTCCCGAAAAGGCCCCGGGATGGGATCTCTCGAGTACAGAAGGTTGTGGCGGTGGAATTAGGTTTTCGTGGTGCTCCTGGATGTTTGGGGGGTACGTGGATATATATAGGAGGAAGAAGTGCGTCGGTGGAGCAACGGAGGGCCCACGAGGGTGGAGGGCGCGCCGAGGGGGGTAGGCGTGCCCCTGCCTCGTGCCTTCCTCCCTTGTTTCTTGACGGCCACTCCAAGTCTCCTGGATCACGTTTGTTGAGAAAATCATGTTCCCGAAGGTTTCATTCTGTTTGGACTCCGTTTGATATTCCTTTTCTTCGGAACCCTAAAATAGGCAAAACCAACAATTTGGGTTGGGCCTCCGGTTAGTAGGTTAGTCCCAAAAATGATATAAAAGTGTAAAATAAAGCCCATTAACATCCAAAATAGATAATATAATAGCATGGAGCAATCAAAAATTATAGATATGTTGGAGACGTATCAAGCATCCCCAAGTTTAATTCCCGCTCGTCCTCGAGTAGGTAAATGATAAAAGAAGAATTTTTGATGTGGAATGCTTTCTAACATATTTCTCAAAGTAATTTTTTCTTTATCGTGGCATGAATGTTCAGATCCGAAAGATTCAATATAAAAATTTAATATTGACATAAAATTAATAATACTTCAAGCATACTAACTAAGCAATTATGTCTTCTCAAAATAACATGGCCAAAGAAAGTTATCCCTACAAAATCATATAGTCTGGCTATGCTCTATCTTCACCACACAAAATATTTAAATCATGCACAACCCCAATGACAAGCCAAGCAATTGTTTCATACTTTTGATGTTCTCAAACTTTTTCAATCTTCACGCAATATATAAGTGTGAGCTATGGATATAGCTGTCACATCCCTAGCTTCTGGTGCTGGCTAGTGTTTGCATCTTGCTTGCATCATGTTTAACTTTCATGGAAACTTGAAATGGGGGATGTTCAAACCCTAGCATAAAAGGAATCCACCAGGTTCAACTAAAATATTTTTCAATGAACCCAAATGGCCTTAAAAAATGTTCATCATTTTTGGAAAATACTGGAAACAACAACCAGAGGTGATGCATATTTTTGCATGACATTTTGGATTGTTGAATTAACACATATTGTATTTTGAATTGGAGAAAATAAATACTATAAATACTTTATTACTCCAATAATTCTGATTTTTGTTGAGGGGCTTTGGAATAATCCTTTTAGTCCCTGCAAAGTTTAGCAGAAGCAACAAAATTAGTTTGGTACAAAAACCAAATTAAAACAAATGTCAGAAATAGAAAACAGAAACAAAATAGAGAAAGGAGAAACTTACCTGGCACTTACCTGTCCAGGTGGCAGGTCTGCTACTGTGCGGCCCAGCCCACAGCGCAGTGCCAGTCACCCTCAACCTCCCGCTAGGAGGATGAGTGGCGCGTGGCCATCGCACGCAAGCACGCGCCCCGGCCACCTCCTGCTTGCCGACGCTGCTGCTGGAGGGCGCCAAGAGCGCCACAGCACCCCCTGCATCTTCCCCCCTCTCTGGTTCCTCCCTCTCTCCCCCAGCGCTCGCGCCGCTGCCACCCGAGGCCGCCGACGAGAACCGCCACGGCCACAGCCTCCCCCGTGCCTCTTCTACGTGAACTCGAGCTCCGCCGTCGACCCATACGCCGTCTACACCGAGGCACGCGACGGGAAGAGCCCCGGAGCATCGTCCTCGACGTCTTCTTCCTCCTTGGGTCACCGAGATCGCCGGCGACCGTGCTCCCGCTTCGACGCGTCCCCGAGCCCGCTGACCTTCTCCTTCGCCCCCTAGTGAGACCCTGATCGCTTCCCCCCTGTTCCCTTCTGCGATAGCGTGCCTTAACTAGCCACCGTCGAGGTCGAGATCTCCCCGCCGCTGGCCATGTCACCACCGTGGCTACGGCCGCACAAGCTCGTGTCCGAGCTCACGGATGCACTCACCGCACTCCCTCGAGTCGAACATGACCATCCACGGCTCCTTCCGTGCCCCGCGTCGCCCAAACTGTTGTTGGCCGAACTCCGGCCGCCGCCGCGAGCTCCGTTCCGGTAAGCTCCGGCCAGCCCAGCCCCAGCCACCGCCACCGTTGGATGCACCACCCGCCAGCTCCCTGTAGATGCTCTCTGCACGTCCAACAGTCGACTGCAGCGCAAGTCCGGCTAACCTCCGCCCCATTTCTGGTCGTCGCCAGCCAAACTCTGGCGTGCTAACGTGGCTGCATGATTATCGCTTATGACGCCCTAACTAACCCCCCTAGCTCACTGACACCTGGGCCCCACTGTCTAATTAACCTAGGTTCTATTTCTGTTTAGACTAAACCAACCCCCACGGGCCCCGCTGGTCAGGTTTGACCCAGACCGACCAGTTGACTTGCTGACGTGGTGCTGATGTCACTCTGATGTTATAGATCTTTTTCTGGAATTAAAATAAATCAGAAATGGTTTATAAATTTCAGAAAATACCTCAAACTTTGAAAATTCATAGAAAATCAACGGTAACTCAGAATAAGATAAATTATATATGAAAAATGATCAGAAAAATCCAATCTATCCATCTGTACCATCTTCATGCATGTTAGAACAACTTATAGCTACTGTTTAGGACAAATAAAATGAATGGCATTTAAATAACCATATGTGGAGTTTGAATTTGAACCTTGGGTTCAAACCAACTACACTTAATTGTGTTGCTAGTTGCATTAGGCCAAATCACATCATATTGCCATGTCATAATCATGCATCATAATTGTTGCATTGCATCGATTATGTTCTTCCTTGTTTGTCGGTGTTTGTTCCCTCTCAATAGACGTGGTTCCGACGATGTGATCGATGCCACTGATGAAGAACTATACTATCTTCAGAAGTGCCAGGCAAGCAAAACCCCCTTGGTCATTCCGATACAATCCCACTCTCTCACTCCTGCTCTCTTTTACTGCATTAGGACAACAACGTTTCAACTGTTACGTGCTGCGGTAGCTGAACCCCTTTCCTCTGCATGACCTGTCATTGCCACAGTAAATAGATGAAACCCACTAGCATGAGTAGGAATTGTTTGAGCCCTGATGTGCCTACTCATCCATGCTTGTTGTCATGCTTGCTACTACTTAGAGTTGAGTCAGGTCTGATTCATTGGGAATGAATTGGAACATGGTGAACATGTCGTACCGTTGAGAACTAAGTGTGTGAACACGATTTGGTAAAGGTAGCGGTGAGAGGCCATGTAGGAGTACATGGTGGGTTGTCTCATTGCAGCCGTTCTCAGGAACTGAGTTATGTGTTTGTGATCCATGAACAGTTACTACCACACATTGGGTTCCGATAACTCGGCCCCTCTCGGCTTATTAATCAACTCGATCTCTGTCCAGGAGTTGCAGCTAGTTTCTTGTGTTTGTAGGTAGTGTTAATAGTCTACCAAGTGGCACCCGGTACAAGTGGGCTTGGGGCAGACTAGGCATAGTGGCACGGTGTACCAAGTGGCACCCGGATGGTGGGCTTGGGAACCCTGCACACATCGTTTGGGGCCGTGAGCGACACCCCGGCCGGATCTCCTTGCGGATGGAACCCGAATAGGCGATAAACCTGGACGAGAGACTCGTGTGGTTAGTCAGGTCGTGGCCGACACCCTCGCCGGGCTTCCGCTTGAAGGTTGCCGAGGTACACGACGTGTACAGGGCGATAAGTGGCGAGAGCGTGTGTGAAGAAGTAAACCCCTGCAGGGTTATCATTATCTATTCAAGTAGCCGGATTCCGCGGATATGGAAACTTGGACCCCTTGCATAGTTCATAGACAAGTGAAAGTGGATACTCTAAAACTCGCAAGATAAGCATGAGAGCTATGGATGGTCTTCTCGTAGGGAGACGGGAGCGGATCCATAGTGGTGTATTGATATGGTGAATATGTGGACTCGTGTGCGTCACCTCAAGAGTTACTTGCAGTCGTAGTTCAGGATAGCCACCGAGTCAAAGCTGGCTGGCTGCAGTCAAACTCCACCACCCCCTTTGTTGATACTGATGCATATGTAGCTAGTTCTGATGTAAGTCTTGTTGGGTACATTTGTACTCATGTTTGCCTATTTTATGTTTTGCAGAGAGACGTCAGTCTCGCTAGTAGTTCCGTGTGGACTTCGACATTTAGCTTGAGACCTCAGCTACGATCTTGTGCCCTTGGCAGGATCTGGTAGATAGTCAGGCTTCTCAGCCTTTTTCATTTGTAGATGTCTGTACTCAGACATGTTAAGCTTCCGCATGTGCTTTGACTTGTATGCTCTGAATGATGGGTCATGAGACCCATGTTTGTAATATCTCGCTCCTCGGAGCCTAATGAATAAATACTTGAGTCGTAGAGTTATGCTGTGATGCCATGTTGTATTTACACATATCGAGCATATTGTGTGTATGATTGAAATGCTTGGTATGTGTGGGATCCGACAACCTAGTTGTTTATCCTTGGTAGCCTCTCTTATGCGGAAATGTAGTCTTGTGCTTCCATGAGCCATAGTAGTCCGCTACAGCCTGGTTCACGAGAGTCCTGCTAGCCCAGCACTACTACTCCGGAACACTTGACTTGCCAGCATGTGATTCACTTCGTTCCTGTGTCTGTCCCTTCGGGGAAATGTCACGCGGTGACATCCGGAGTCCTGCCTAGCCTGCTACAGCCCGGGTTCCCGGAGTCCTGTTAGCCAAGTGCTACAGCCCAGATTCACACACTGCTGACCGACATGCTCGATGTGATTCATGT
Source organism: Triticum urartu (assembly GCF_056163025.1). Taxonomy (NCBI): domain Eukaryota; kingdom Viridiplantae; phylum Streptophyta; class Magnoliopsida; order Poales; family Poaceae; genus Triticum; species Triticum urartu. The sequence goes on along the minus strand of NC_141874.1, from coordinate 120,132,342 downwards.
ATGCCTGTCCCCATAGGTTAGTGCTGCTTTGGGTTCACGACTAGCCATGTCGGCCCAGGTTCTCTGTCATATGGATGCTAGCGACACTATCATATACGTGAGCCAAAAGGCGCAAACGGTCCCGGGCCATAGTAAGGCGACACCCGTGGGAATACCGTGTGTGAGGCCGCAAAGTGATATGATGTGTTACCGGCTAGATCGATGTGACTTGGAATCGGGGTCCTGATAGCTTTGGTATCAGAGCCTGACTACCTGTAGGATTACTAAGCCAAACTGGTCGAAGTCATGTCTAGAAATGCTTTAGTTATGTAAGGGAATTGATTGTGGAAGGGAACATATGGCTCTTTTTACTCCTTATACCTCATGCCCTTTGATCTGATTCATCCTCTTCTTTTCTACGGGGATTAAGAACTGGGCATTCTCATCTATCTATCAGGATGACATGTTACTAATCCATAGATTTATAGAATTGATAGTTTCAAGTCTCAGTTCAGTTTCTACTACTTCCGTGTGTTCATAGTTGGTCTCGGAACCTTGATATTGTGATGTTGAGTGGTTATGCCACCCTTTTTGCAGGTTGTCTCAAATCTTTTGAGCAATTACAGCCGTTATGCTGTCCGAGTCATCCCAGGTTTCTAAATAGTCTGATGCATTTGCAAATGTCTTCATCCCGTTTCCGATGTCCTTTGGGCCAGATTAAGCACACTAATCGGTCCGTTGAGGTACTCCATTGCCTTGACATATATGTTGGAGCTAGTATTATGACCCTAGGCATTCTTGCGAACCACCCACTAATCTAGCAATGCTTTATATCCCCTGTGTGATAATTCTGGCCACCTTTCTTGAAAGCATCCCATGATGTTATTTAGTATGTAGGTATTCTATTCCTATGTATTGAACCCGAGATTCACCCTACTTCATGTTGTTAGTATTTGCTAGTTCCCTTAAGATATTAGTAACCTTGTGATAGTCCTCGAGGTCTGTGGTATATCGTTCTTCCAATACCATGAGCCAATATGGGAGAAGTTATTTGAACCAAAAGATCACAATCAGAGCACTCTTGAGGAGTTCTCCATTCATAATTGTGACTCTGCTAGTCCTACCTCTCTGCATGGGTTATCCGGAAGAAACATGTTGAGCTTGGTTCGACATATTAATCTATGCATCCACAACTGAGGAAGTTATATGTTCCTTGAGTTGACCCTCCTCAGCTGTATTCCGACCCTAGTCTATCAATTGATAGTCAGGAATAGTTGTGCATTCATGTTCATCGATGCCCATTATTCTTGTGGTCCGTCAAGCCATTCTATTCTGGAATGACTAGGAGAAACAAACTCCAGCACCTCATCCATTTCTTGGATTGGTCAAAGTAGTTGTATTCCGCAGATCAAAATGCCAATCTAGCCTTTGTTTTGCTCTACCTCGGAGTATTACCCGCTTTATGTCAGGATTGCCATGAGAATTGCACCACCTCTTATGAATTCTTGACAAAGTGATACTTCTCGCCATCATTATCCATTCCTCGGTTCTGTGTTGTTGTAACCGGAATGCCGACAAGTGATTTGTGATGTGTGAAATCAATACTCCGAGCAACTCGTTGCTTGGTAGTAAATGGACAATATTCTCATTCTTAGCGTGTTGGTTATTGAATCATCATTCTAAGATAGATTGTGCTACCTAGTCCTTATTTCTGGTGCACTCTTCGATCAATGAGTTAGGGTTATTCAATCCCTTGCTTATTCGATCATATCGTCTTGCTCTGAAAAGCAAGATTGTTCTCGAGCTTAGTAACATATCGGTGGTTCGTGATTTTCCGAATATCTTCTCGGAAGTATTACCAGGTTGTTCCCTGATTGCTATGTTGAGTTCGTGATCATGTTGGTTTTCTCTAAACCATCCACTCTCCAAGAATCCGTGTTGGATATCCCTGAGCTAGTTGGTTAAGCTAAACAACAACTTGGAGAGTTGGAAGATAAAAGCTTGTCTGACTTAGTTCGTGTCAAGGGATATCTTTTGTGTGTGTGTGTTGAAGAAACATGATATCTTCATCGATTGGTCCTCGTGACCAGTTGTTGGATCTATTGTCTTGTCCAAACTTTGATTTGAGTGTGGGCTATCCTCAAATCAAATCAGAACCACCGATGTTCGTAATGTTGTCTTACTCGAGGTTGATTCCTCGGGCATACACCATTACATCCTTTGGTTTGACCAATACCATCACATTGTTCACATAATGGTGGAAGTCTAGTGATATGGAAATTCCGATGAGTTGTTGTTGAGCCCATCAGCAGCATTTCGTCTCCCCCATGATTCATGTTGAACATCAATCAAGTGTTGAAAATTTTGTAGGCAATGCCTTCGTGTTCCGTTCATGAAGCTTATGCTTGGATGGAAGAAGTGACTTCCCCGAATTCATGTGCTTTTGGTGCAAGTTGCCTCCGTGAGTTCGAGAAAGATTGTTTTTGTTTCCTCTGGTACCATCCCAAGTCAGTTATGCATGTGCGAATGTATTCTATGGTTTGGTAGATTAATTACCTCCACTCCATATGTATTCCCTAGCACACCAAGCCAATGATTGATTTGTTCAAGGAAAAGAAGTTCTTGAGTGCTAACCCTTAAGGACCCAAAGGTACATGCACAGGACTTCGCTCTCCGCAATGATGGTTCCCAATCAGAACTCGGTAGTGTTTTATTATAAGACTACTATGTGATCATGCTTGTCTGGGACAGTGTGTTCACATGTATGTAGCAGAACCAGCTCATATTTTGGAGCTTGCTATCATAGTTCATTTCCCGAGAATCTCGCAACGTCATCTCGTCAGTTTGTGTTGCAAACTTTCTTTTCCAGACATGACGTCTAAAATATCCTATTACCAACCGGATCTGAATCTCAGGCAGATATGATGGTTGAAAAAAAATCCCCAACATCTGCATGTTGTTCCCAGCTTGCACCGCCATTGTGCCAATCTCCCATGGGCTGCCCTGCTCAGCAATTGTTGTTCCAGGTCATCTTCAGAAGTGGTCCTACCATGGGTCCCATCCATTTTTCGATGATGAGAAAAATCATCCGTTGCGTTGTCTTCAACAAGGTAGTCCACATCATTCATTCTAGTCTGAGTATGCCATCCTTTCGAACTTCTTCAAACGATCATTTGTGAATTGACTTAGGCTGGTATAGAGAGCATCAATGAACTCTGTATCAAAAGTAATTATTTTTGCCACTTAAGGGAATAATTCCACGAGTCACCTTTCCTGAGGTGCCCTGATATGGAATCATGGAAATTTTCCCCCGCTACTTTGAAACCCTCATCAAATTGTTTCTTCCGTCCCTCCTGATGCATGTTTTGCCTCTCAGCTCCAGAGATGTTTCTATGTCTCATCCCATGAGTTGATCTTGTGATCATTAAGATGATCCTAAGTTGCTTGAACCTCGGGAAGATCGATTCTTCTTAAATTCTCCCTTTCTACTCATTGTCATGTTGGATGTAGTTCTCAAAGCAAGATGTTGAGATCAAGGCGATGCAATGAATCAACATCCTCGAGAAAGACATCTGGATCGTGAATATTGTGTTACCTTGTGTCCATCTATCTCCTTACCTCACGACTTGAATCTCGGGACGAGATTCTTCTTTAGTAGGGGTGAGCTGTCACATCCCTAGCTTCTGGTGCTGCCCAGTGTTTGCATCTTGCTTGCATCATGTTTAACTTTCATGGAAACTTGAAATGGGGGATGTTCAAACCGTAGCATAAAAGGAATCCACCAGGTTCAACTAAAATATTTTTCAGTGAACCCAAATGGCCTTCAAAAATGTTCATCATTTTTGGAAAATACTAGAAACAACAACCAGAGGTGATGCACATTTTTGCATGACATTTTGGATTGTTGAATTAACACATATTGTATTTTGAATTAGAGGAAATAAATACTATAAATACTTTATTACTCCAATAATTCTGATTTTTGTTGAGGGGCTTTGGAATAATCCTTTTAGTCCCTGCAAAGTTTAGCAGAAGCAACAAAATTAGTTTGGTTCAAAAACCAAATTAAAACAAATGTCAGAAATAGAAAACAGAAACAAAATAGAGAAAGAAGAAACTTACCTGGCACTTACCTGTCCAGCTGGCCGGCCTGCTACTGTGCGGCCCAGCCCACAGCGCAGTGCCAGTCACCCTCAACCTCCCGCCAGGAGGATGAGAGGCGCGTGGCCACCGCACGCAAGCACGCGCCCCGGCCACCTCCTGCTTGCCGCCGCTGCTGCTGGAGGGCGCCAAGAGCGCCACGGCACCCCCTGCACCTTCCCCCCTCTCTGGTTCCTCCCTCTTCCCCAGCGCTCGCGCTGCTGCCACCCAAGGCCGCTGACGAGCACCGCCGCGGCCACAGCCTCCCCCGTGCCTCTCCTACGTGACCTCGAGCTCCGCCGTCGACCCATACGCCGTCTACACCGAGCCACGCGACGAGAAGAGCCCCGGAGCGCCGTCCCCAACGTCTTCTTCCTCCTCGGATCACCGAGATCGCCGGCGACCGTGCTCCCGCTCCGACGCGTCCCCGAGCCCGCTGACCTTCTCCTCCTCCCCCCAGTGCGCCCCTGATCGCTTCCCCCCTGTTCCCTTCTGCGATAGCGTGCCTTAACTAGCCACCGTCGAGGTCGAGATCTCCCTGCCGCCGGACATGTCACCACCATGGCTACGGCCGCACAAGCTCGTGTCCGAGCTCACGGATGCACTCACCGCACTACCTCGAGTCGAACACGACCATCCACGGCTCCTTCCGTGCCCCGCATCGCCCAAACCGTTGTTGGCCGAACTCCGGCCGCCGCCGCGAGCTCCGTTTCGGTGAGCTCAGGTCAGCCCAGCCCCAGCCATCGTCACCGTTGGATGCGCCACCCCGCCAGCTCCCCGTAGATGCTCTCTGCGCGTCCAACCATCGACTACAGCGCAAGTCCGGCTAACCTCTGCCGCGTTTCTGGTCGTCGCCGGCCAAACTCCGACGTGCTGACGTGGCCTTGTGATTATCTCTAATGACGCCCTAACTAACCCCCTAGCTCACTGACACCTAGGCCCCACTCTCTAATTAACCTAGGTTCTATTTCTGTTTAGACTAAACCAACCCCCACGGGCCCCGCTGGTCAGGTTTGACCCGGACCGACCAGTTGACTTGCTGACGTGGTGCTGATGTCACTCCGATGTCATAAATCTTTTTCTAGAATTAAAATAAATCAGAAATGATTTATAAATTTCAGAAAATACCCCAAACTTCGAAAATTCATAGAAAATCAACGGTAACTCAGAATAAGATAAATTATATATGAAAAATGATCAAAAAAATCCAATCTATCCTTCTGTACCATCTTCATGCATATTAGGACAAATTATAGCTACTGTTTAGGACAAATCAAATAAATGGCATTTAAATAACCATTTGTGGAGTTTGAATTTGAACCTTGGGTTCAAACCAACTACACTTAATTGTGTTGCTAGTTGCATTAGGCCAAATCACATCATATTGCCATGTCATAATCATGCACCATAATTGTTGCATTGCATTGATTATGTTCTTCCTTCTTTGCCGGTATTTGTTCCCTCTCGATAGACGTGGTTCCGATGATGTGATTGATGACATCGATGAAGAACTATACTATCTTCAGAAGTGCCAGGCAAGCAAGACCCCCTTGGTCATTCCGCTACAATCCCACTCTCTCGCTCCTGCTCTCTTTTACTTTATTAGGACAACTACGTTTCAACTGTTACGTGCTGCGGTAGCTGAACCCCTTTCCTCTGCATGACCTGTCATTGCCACAGTAAATAGATGAAACCCACTAGCATGAGTAGGAATTGTTTGAGCCCGGATGTGCCTACTCATTCATGCTTGTTGTCATGCCTGCTACTGCATAGAGTTGAGTTAGGTCTGATTCATCGGGAATGAATTGGAACGTGGTGAACATGTCCTACCGTTGAGAACTAAGTCTGTGAACATGATTTGGTAAAGGTAGCGGTGAGAGGCCATGTAGGAGTACATGGTGGGTTGTCTCATCGCAGCCGTTCTCAGGAACAAAGTTCTGTGTTTGTGATCCATGAACAGTTACTACCACACATTGGGTTCCGGTAACTCGGCCCCTCTCGGCTTATTAATCAACTTGATCTCTGTCCAGGAGTTGCAACTAGTTTCTGGTGTTTGTAGGTAGTGTTAATAGTCTACCAAGTGGCACCCGGTACAAGTGGGCTTGGGACAGACTAGGCACAGTGGCACGGTGTACCAAGTGGCACCCGGATGGTGGGCTTGGGAACCCTGCACACATCGTTTGGGGCCGTGAGCGACACCCCGGCTGGATCTCCTTGCGGATGGAACCCGAATAGGCGATAAACCTGGACGAGAGACTCGTGTGGTTAGTCAGGTCGTGGCCGACACCCTCGCCGGGCTTCCTCTTGAAGGTTGCCGAGGTACACGACGTGTACAGGGCGATAAGTGGCGAGAGCGTGTGTGAAGAAGTAAACCCCTGCAGGGTTATCATTATCTATTCAAGTAGCCGGATTCCGCGGATATGGAAACTTGGACCCCTTGCATAGTTCATAGACAAGTGAAAGTGGATACTCCAAAACTCGCAAGATAAGCGTGAGAGCTATGGATGGTCTTCTCGTAGGGAGATGGGAGCGGATCCATAGTGGTGTATTGATATGGTGAATATGTGGACTCGTGTGCGTCACCTCAAGAGTTACTTGCAGTCGTAGTTCAGGATAGCCACCGAGTCAAAGCTGGCTTGCTGTAGTCAAACTCCACCACCCCTTTGTTGATACTGATGCATATGTAGCTAGTTCTGATGTAAGTCTTGCTGGGTACATTTGTACTCATGTTTGCCTATTTTATGTTTTGCAGAGAGACGTCAGTCTCGCTAGTAGTTCCGTGTGGACTTAGACGTTTAGCTTGAGATCTCTGCTATGATCTTGTGCCCTCGGCAGGATCTGGTAGATAGTCAGGCTTCTCAGCCTTTTTCATTTGTAGATGTCTGTACTCAGACATGTTAAGCTTCCGCATGTGCTTTGACTTGTATGCTCTGAATGATGGGTCATGAGACCCATGTTTGTTATATCTCACTCCTCGGAGCCTAATGAATAAATACTTGAGTCGTAGAGTTATGCTGTGATGCCATGTTGTATTTACACATATCGAGCATATTGTGTGTATGATTGAAATGCTTGGTATGTGTGGGATCCGACAACCTAGTTGTTTATCCTTGGTAGCCTCTCTTATGGGGAAATGTAGTCTTGTGCTTCCATGAGCCATAGTAGTCTGCTACAGCCCGGTTCACCGAAGTCCTGCTAGCCCAGCACTACTGCTCCGGAACACTTGACTGGCCGGCATGTGATTCACTTCGTTCCTGTGTCTGTCCCTTCGGGGAAATGTCACGCGGTGACATCCGGAGTCCTGCCTAGCTTGCTACAGCCCGGGTTCCTAGAGTCCTGTTAGCCCAGTGCTACAGCCGGGATTCACACGCTGCTGACCGACATGCTCGATGTGATTCATGTATGCCTATCCCCATAGGTTAGTGCCGATTTGGGTTCACGACTAGCCATGTCGGCCCGGGTTCTCTGTCATATGGATGCTAGCGACACTATCATATACGTGAGCCAAAAGGCGCAAACGGTCCCGGGCCATGGTAAGGCGACACCCGTGGGGATACCATGCGTGAGGCCGCAAAGTGATATGATGTGTTACCGGCTAGATCGATGTGACTTGGAATCGGGGTCCTGACAATAGCACTATGATGGAATAGAATGGTGGTTGTGGAGAAGACAAAAATGAGAAGATAGTCTCACATCGACTAGGCGTATCAACGGGCTATGGAGATGCCCATTAATAGATATCAATTTGAGTGAGTAGGGATTGCCATGCAACGGATGCACTAGAGCTATAAGTATATGAAAGCTCAGGAAAAGAAACTAAGTGGGTGTGCATCCAACTTGCTTGCTCACGAAGACCTAGGGCATTTTGAGGAAGCCCATTATTGGAATATACAAGGCAAGTTCTATAATGAAAAATTACCACTAGTATATGAAAGTGATATCATATGAGACTCTCTATATGAAGAACATGGTGCTACTTTGAAGCACTAGTGTGGAAAAAGGATAGTAGCATTGTCCCTTCTCTCTCTTTCTCTCATTTTTCTTTATTTATTTGGGACTTTTTTCTTTTTTTCTTTTGGCCTCTTTCCCCTTTTTTTCGTCCGCAGTCTCATCCCGACTTGTGGGGGAATCATAGTCTCCATCATCCTTTCCTCACTTGGGACATTGCTCTAATAATGATGATCATCACACTTTATTTACTTACAACTCAAGAATTACAACTCAATACTTAGAACAAAATATGACTCTATGTGATTGCCTCCGGCGGTGTATGAGTGACATGTATGAAGAATTATGGACGGTGGCTTTGCCACAAATACGATGCAACTACATGATCATGCAAGCAATATGACAATGATGAAGCGTGTCATAATAACGAAATAGTGGAAAGTTGCATGGCAATATATCTCGGAATGGCTATGGAAATGCCATAATAGGTAGGTATGGTGGCTGTTTTGAGGAAGGTATATGGTGGGTTTATGGTACCGGCGAAAGTTGCACGATACTAGAGAGGCTAGCAATGGTGGAAGGGTGAGAGTGCGTATAATCCATGGACTCAACACTAGTCATAAAGAACTCACATACTTATTGCAAAAATCTATTAGTTATCGAAACAAAGTATTACGCGCATGCTCCTAAGGGGATAGATTGGTAGGAAAAGATCATCGCTTGTCCCCGACCGCCACCCATAAGGAATACAATCAATAAATAAATCATGCTCCGACTTCATCACATAACGGTTCACCATACGTGCATGCTACGGGAATCACAAACTTCAACAGAAGTATTTCTCAAATTCACAACTACTCAACTAGCATGACTCTAATATCACCATCTCCATATCTCAAAACAATTATCAAGTATCAAACTTCTCATAGTATTGAATGCACTTATATGAATTTTTTATTTTTTCCATGTTGTTCTAAAGGACTCTCAAAATAATATAAGTGAAGCATGAGAGAACAATAGTTTCTATAAAACAAATCCACCACCGTGCTCTAAAAGATATAAGTGAAGCACTAGAGCAAAAACTATATAGCTCAAAAGATACAAGTGAAGCACATAGAGTATTCTAATAAATTTCAATTCATGTGAGTCTCTCTCAAAAGGTGTGTACAGAAAGGATGATTTTGGTAAACTAAAAAGCAAAGACTCAAATCATACAAGACGCTCCAAGCAAAAGACATATCATGTGGTGAATAAAAATATAGCTCCAAGTAAGGTTACCGATAGACGAAGACGAAAGAGGGGATGCCTTCCGGGGCATCCCCAAGATTAGGCTTTTTGGTTTCCTTGAATTTTACCTTGGGGTGCCATGGGCATACCCAAGCTTAGGCTCTTGCCACTCTTTGTTCCATAATCCATAAAATCTTTACCCAAAACTTGAAAACTTCACAACACAAAACTCAAGATAGAAAATCTCGTGAGCTCCGTTAGCGAAAGAAAACAAAACACCACTTCAAGGTACTGTAATGAACTCATTATTTATTTAAATTGATGTTAAACCTACTTTATTCCAACTTCTATATGGTTTATAAACTCTTTTACTAGCCATAGATTCATCAAAATAAGCAAAACAACACAAGAAAAACAGAATCTGTCAAAAACAGAACAGTCTGTAGTAATCTATAGCTAACACAAGTTCTGGAACCCCCAAAATTATAAAATAAATTGCTGGACGTGAGGAATTTATCTATTAATCATCTTCAAAAAGAATTAACTAAATAGAACCTTCCAAAGAAAAATTCCAGCGATTCTCGTGAGCGCTAAAGTTTCTGTTTTCTACAGCAAGATCAAAAAGACTTTCCCCAAGTCTTCCCAACGGTTCTACTTGGAACAAACACTAATTAAGCACAAAAAACACAACCAAAACAGAGGCTAGGTAAATTATTTATTACTAAATAGGAGCAAAAATCAAGGAATAAAAATAAAATTGGTTTGCCTCCCAACAAGCGCTATCATTTAACGCCCCTAGCTAGGCATAAAAGCGAAGATATATATAAGTATTGCCATCTTCGGTAGGCAATCCATAAGTGGATCTCATAATAGATTCATATGGTAATTTAATTTTATTTCTAGGTAATTTTTCCATGGCCTTAACCAAAATTGGAATCTAATATTCCCTTCCTTCATATTGATAATTGCACCAATCGTTCTAAGGAAAGGTCTACCGAGAATAATAGGACATGAAGGACTGCAATCTATATCAAGAACAATGAAATCTACATGCACATAGTTCCTATTTGCAACAATAAGAACATCATTAATTCTTCCCATAGGCTTCTTAATAGTGGAATCCGCAACGTGCAAGTCTAAAGAACAATCATCAAAATCACAGAAACCTAGCAAATCACACAAAGTTTTTGGAATCGTGGAAACACTAGCACCCAAATCACACAAAGCATAGCACTCATGATCTTTAATTTTAATTTTTATTGTAGGTTCCCACTCATCATAAAGTTTTCTAGGGATAGAAACTTCCAACTCAAGTTTTTCTTCATAAGATTACATCAAAGCATCAACGATATGTTTAGTAAAAGCTTTATTTTGACTATAAGCATGAGAAGAATTTAGCATGGATTACAACAAGGAAATACAATATATCAAAGAGCAATTATCATAATTAAATTCCTTGAAATCCAAAATAGTGGGTTCATTGATATTTAAAGTTTTAACCTCTTCAATCCCACTTTTAACAATTTTAGCATCAAGATCTAAAAACTCCAAATTTTTGGAACGCCTTCTAGGTAAAGGTGGCTCATCTTCATTCCCATCATTATCAAGATTCATATTGCAAAACAAAGATTTAATAGGGACACATCAATAACTTTTAGATCTTCATCTTTATTATCATGAAAACTAGAAGAACACGCTTTCACAAAGCAATCTTTCTTAGCACGCATCCTAGCGGTTCTTTCTTTGCACTCATCATTGGAAATTCTCATGGCTTTGAGAGACTCATTGATATCATGCTTAGGTGGAATAGATCTAAGTTTCAAAGAATCAACATCAAGAGAAATTTTGTCAACATTCCTAGCCAACTCATCAATCTTAAGCAATTTTTCTTCAATCAAAGCATTGAAACTCTTTTGCAAAGTAATAAATTCTTTAATATTTGATTCAAAATCAGAGGGAATCTTATTATAATTTTCATAGGAATTGTTATAGGAATTACCATAATTATTAGAGGAATTAATAGGAAACGGCCTAGAATTAAAATTACCTCTATACGTGTTATTACCAAAATTGTTCCTACCAACAAAATTCACATCCATAGATTCATTATAATTCTCAATCAAGGTAGACAAAAGCACATCATTAGGATCAGTAGGAGCACTCTTTTTAGCAAACAATTTCATAAGTTCATCCATCTTTCCACTCAAGACATTAATCTCTTCAATTGCATGCACTTTTTTATTAATAGATATTTCGGTGTGCCATTGAGAATAATTAACCATAATATTATCTAGGAGTTTAGTAGCCTCTCCTAAAGTGATTTCCATAAAAGTGGCTCCCGCGGCCGAATCTAAAAGATTTCTAGAAGCAAAATTCAATCCGGCATAATTTTTTTTTGTATAATCATCCAAAGATTCAAACCATGTGTAGGGCAATTACTTATCATTAATTTCATCCTCTCCCAAGATTGTGCGACATGTTCATGATCAAGTTCCTTAGAATTCATAATATCATTTCTAAGAGAGATGATCTTAGAGGGAGTAAAATACTTAGAGATAAAAGCATCATTGCACTTATTCCATGAATCAATACTATTTTTAGGCAAAGACGAAAACCAAGCTTTAGCACGATCTCTAAGAGAAAACGGAAATAGCTTCAATTTAACAATATCATTATCCACATCTTTCTTCTTTTGCATATCACACAAATCAACAAAGTTGTTTAGATGGGTAGCGGCATCTTCACAGGAAGGTCAGCGAATATCTAGGTATGATCATGTATATAGGCATCACGTCCAAGACAAGTAGACCAAAACGATTCTGCATCTACTACTATTACTCCACACATCGACCGCTATCCATCATGCATCTAGAGTATTAAGTTCATAAGAACAGAGTAAAGCTTTAAGGAAGATGACATGATGTAGAGGGATAAACTCATGCAATATGATATAAACCCCATCTTTTTATCCTCGATGGCAACAATACAATACGTGTCGGTTCCCTTTCTGTCACTGGGATCGAGCACCGCAAGATTGAACCCAAAGCTAAGCACTTCTCCCATTGAAGAAAGATCAATCTAGTAGGCCAAACCAAACTGATAATTCGAAGAGACTTGCAAAGATAAACCAATCATACATAAAAGAATTCAGAGGAGAATCAAATATTGTTCATAGATAATCTAGATCATAAACCCACAATTCATCGGATCTCGACAAACACACCGCAAAAGAAGATTACATCGAATAGATCTCCAAGAGAATCGAGGAGAACTTTGTATTGAGATCCAAAGAGAGAGAAGAAGCGATCTAGCTAATAACTATGGACCCGTAGGTCTGAAGTAAACTACTCGCACATCACCGGAGAGGCCATGGAGTTGATATAGAGGCCCTCCGTGATCAATGCCCCCTCCGGTGGAGCTCCGGAGAAGGCCCTGAGATGGGATCTCTCGAGTACAGAAGGTTGCGGCGGTGGAATTAGGTTTTCGTGGTGCTCCTGGATGTTTGGGGGTACGTGGATATATATAGGAGGAAGAAGTACGTCGGTGGAGCAACGGAGGGCCCATGAGGGTGGAGGGCACGCCCCCCTGCCTCGTGCCTTCCTCCCTTGTTTCTTAACGGCCGCTCCAAGTCTCCTGGATCATGTTTGTTGAGAAAATCACGTTCCTGAAGGTTTCATTCCGTTTGGACTCCGTTTGATATTCCTTTTCTTCGAAACCCTAAAATAGGCAGAAAAAAGAAACAACAATTTGGGTTGGGCATCCGGTTAGTAGGTTAGTCCCAAAAATGATATAGAAGTGTAAAATAAAGCCCATTAACATCCAAAATAGATAATATAATAGCATGGACTAATTAAAAATTATAGATACATTGGAGACGTATCATAGACCACAATGATCTCCCACTTGAAGTTCATCTCACGCTCCCAAACCTCCATGCCGACAAAGTGGGATCCACGATCCATGGATCCCACCTCAAAGGTAGCATCCTTCACACCTAGAAGGATGCCACCGGAGTGACCCGCCACTCTACTAGAAGGCAACCATTGCCATGCAAATAAGTGTCTGCTAAGACGCTCAAGTTCAACGAGCGAGAACTCGGAGTGCATCGTCTCCTGGATCGCTACCACATCTACGGATTCACCGCGCATATATTCAATGAGTTGCCTGCGGCGGCCATCATGGCCGATGCCCCGCAGGTTCCAAAATAGACAACGCATGATCACTCGCCTCACAGGTCCTCCCCGGACTCTATGGTAGTAGAAGCACTTGAAAGAAATATGCCCTAGAGGCAATAATAAAGTTGCTATTTATATTTCCTTATATCATGATAAATGTTTATTATTCATTCTAGAATTGTATTAACCAGAAACATAAATACATGTGTGAATAGATAGACAAACAGAGTGTCACTAGTATGCCTCTACTAGACTAGCTCGTTAATCAAAGATGGTTAAGTCTCCTAGCCATGGACAAGAGTTGTCATTTGATGAATGTGATCACATCATTAGAGAATGATGTGATTGACTTGACCCATCCGTTAGCTTAGCACTATGATCGTTTAGTTTATTGCAATTGATTTCTCCATAACTTATACATGTTCCTATGACTATGAGATTATGAAACTCCCGAATACCGGAGGAATACTTAGTGTGCTATCAAACATCACAACGTAACTGGGTGACTATAAAGATGCTCTACAGGTGTCTCCGATGGTGTTTGTTGAGTTGGCATAGATCAAGATTAGGATTTGTCACTCCGTGTATCAGAGAGGTATCTCTGGGCCCTCTCGATAATGCATATCACAATAAGCCTTGCAAGCAATGTGACTAATGAGTTAGTTGCGGGATGCTGCATTATGGAACGAGTAAAGAGACTTGCCGATAACGAGATTGAACTAGGTATTGAGATACCGACGATCAAATCTCAGGCAAGAAACATACCGATGACAAAGGGAACAACATATGTTGTTATGCGGTTTGACCGATAAAGATCTTCGTACAATATGTAGGAACCAATATGAGCATCCAAGTTCCGCTATTGGTTATTTGATCGGAAGATAGTCTCGGTCATGTCTACACAGTTCTCAAACCCGTAGGGCCCGCACGCTTAACGTTCGATTACGATCGATATTATGAGTTTATGTGTTTTGATGTACCGAAGGTATTTCAGAGTCCTGGATGTGATCACGGACATGACGAGGAGTCTCAAAATGGTCGATACATAAAGATCGATATATTGGAAGGCTATGTTTGGACACAGAATGGTTCCGGATGAGTTCGGACATTTTCTGGAGTACCGGGAGGTTACCAGAACCCCCAGGGAGTCAATGGGCCTTAATGGGCCCTAGTGGAGAAAGAGGGGAGCAGGCAAGTGGTGGGGCGCGCCCCCTAGGCCCAAAATGAATTGGTTTAGGGTTTCGGGGGCGGCCCCCCTTTCCTTCTCCTCTCCTCCTCCTTCCTCCTTCTCCTAATAGGAATAGAAAGGGGGGCAAACCTAGTTGGAGTAGGATTGCCCCCCTTGGGCACGCCTCCTCCTAGGTCGGCCCTCTCCTCCTCCCACCTTTATATACGGGGGAGGGGGCACTCCATAGACACACAAGTTTATTGTTTAGCCGTGTGCGGTGCCCCCTCCATAGAATTGCACCTCGGTCATATCGTTGTAGTGCTTAGGCGAAGGCCTGCATCGGTAACTTCATCATCAGACCGTTGTGCTGATGAAACTCTCCCTCAGCCTCAATTGGATCAAGAGCATGAGGGACATCACCGAATTGAATGTGTGCAGATCGCGAAGGTGCCGTGGGTTCGGTACTTGATCGGTTGGATCGTGAAAACGTTCGACTACATCAACCGCGTTTCATAATGCTTCCGCTTTCGATCTACAAGGGTACGTAGACATACTCTTCCCATCTCGTTGCTATGCATCACGTAGATGGATCTTGCGTGTGCGTAGGATTTTTTAAAAAAATACTACGTTCCCCAACAATGGTATCAGAGCTAGGTTTATGCGTAGATGTTATATGCACGACTAGAACACAAAGGAGTTGTGGGCGTGGCCATATACATATTGCTTGCCATCACTAGTTGATTCTTGATTCAGCGGTATTGTTGGATGAAGGGGCTCAGACCGACATTACGTGTATGCTTACGCGAGACTGGTTCTACCGACGTGCTTCGCACACATGTGGCTAGTGGGTGTCAGTTTTTCCAACTTTAGTTGAATCGGATTCAATGAACATGGTTCTTTCTGAAGATCTAAAAGCAATCACTATACGTGTTGTGGTTTTTGATGTGTAGGTAAGAACGGTTCTTGCTAAGCCCGTAGCAGCCACGTAAAACTTGCAACAACAAAGTAGAGGATTTCTAACTTGTTTTTGCAGGACATGTTGTGATGTGATATGGTCAAGACATGATTATATAAATTGTTGTATGAGATGATCATGTTTTGTAACACAGTTATTGGCAACTGGCAGGAGCCATATGGTTGTCGCTTTATTGTATGAAATGCAATCGCCATGTAGTTGCTTTACTTTAGCACTAAGCGGTAGCGATAGTCGTGGAAGCAATAGTTGGCGAGACGACAACCATGCTTCGATGGAGATCAAGGTGTCAAGCCGGTGACGATAGTGATCATGACGGTGCTTTGGAGATGGAGATCAAAAGTCACAAGATGATGATGGCTATATCATATCACTTATTTGATTGCATGTGATGTTTATCCTTTATGCTTCTTATTTTGCTTAGTTCATCGGTAGCATTATAAGATGATCTCTCACTAAATTTCAAGGTGCATGTGTTCTCCCTGAGTATGCACCGTTGCTACAGTTCGTCATGCCGAGACACCATGTGATGATCGGGTGTGATAAGCTCTACGTTCACATAGAACGGGTGCAAGCCAGTTTTGCGCACGCAGAATACTCGGGTTAAACTTGACGAGCCTAGCATATGCAGATATGGCCTCGGAACACCGAGACCGAAAGGTCAAGCGTGAATCATATAGTATACATGATCAACATAGTGATGTTCACCATTGAAAACTACTCCATCTCACGTGATGATCGGACATGGTTTAGTTGATATGGATCATGTGATCACTTATATGATTAGAGGGATGTCTATCTAAGTGGGAGTTCTTAAGTAATATGATTAATTGAACTTTAATTTGTCATGAACTTAGTACCTGATATTATTTTGCATGTCTATGTAGTTGTAGATAAATGGCCCGTGCTGTTGTTCCGTTGAATTTTAATGCGTTCCTAGAGAAAGCTAAGTTGGCAGATGATGGTAAAAATTACACCGACGGGGTCCGTAACTTGAGGATTATCCTCATTGCTGCATAGAAGAATTACGTCCTGGAAGCACCGCTAGGTGCCAAACCCGCTGCACGAGCAACGCCAGATGTTATGAACACTTGGGAGAGCAAAGCAGATGAATACTCGATAGTTCAGCGTGCCATGCTTTCCGGCTTAGAACCGGGACTTCAATGACATTTTGAACGTCATGGAGCATATGAGATGTTCTAGGAGTTGAAGTTAATATTTCAAGCAAATACCTGGATTGAGAGATATGAAGTCTCCAATAAGTTCTACAGTTGCAAAATGGAGGACAATAGTTCTGTCAGTGAGCATATACTCAGAATGTCTGGGTACCACAATCACTTGACTCAGTTGGGAGTTAATCTTCCATTTGATAGTGTCATTGACAGAGTTCTTCAATCACTGCCACCAAGCTACAAGAGTTTCGTGATGAACTATAATATGCAAGGGATGGATAAGATGATTCCCGAGCTCTTCGCAATGCTAAATGCTGCGGAGGTAGAAATCAAGAAGGAGCATGAAGTGTTGATGGTCAACAAGACCACTAGTTTCAAGAAAAAAGGGTAAAGGGAAGAAGGGGAGCTTCAATAAGAACTGCAAACAAGTTGCTGCTCAAGTGAAGAAGCCCAAGTCTGGACCTAAGCCTGAGACTGAGTGCTTCTACTACAAAGGGACTGGTCACTGGAAGCGGAACTGCCCCAACTATTTGATGGAGAAGAAGGATGGCGAAGTGAAATGTATATTTGATATACATATTATTGATGTGTACCTTACTAATGCTCGCAGTAGCGCTTGGGTATTTGATACTGGTTCTGTTGCTAATATTTGCAACTCGAAACAGGGACTACGGATTAAGCGAACATTGGCTAAGGACGAGGTGACGATGCGCGTGGGAAATGGTTCCAAAGTCGATGTGATCTCCGTCGGCACGCTACCTCTACATCTAGCTTCGGCATTAGTTTTAGACCCGAATAATTGTTATTTGGTGCCAGCGTTGAGCATGAACATTATATATGGATCTTGTTTGATGCGAGACAGTTATTGATTTAAATCAGAGAATAATGGTTATTCTATTTATATGAATAATATATTTTATGGTCATGCACCCTTGATGAATTGTCTATTTTTACTAAATCTTGATAGTAGTGGTACACATGTTCACAGTATTGAAGCAAAAAGATATAAGTTTAATAATGATAGTGCAACTTATTTGTGGCCCTGCCGTTTAGGTCATATTGGTGTAAAGTGCATGAAGGAACTCCATTCTGATGGGCTTTTGGAATTACTTGATTATGAATCACTTGATGCTTGTGAACCATGCCTCATGGGCAAGATGACCAAGACTCCATTCTCTGGAACAATGGAGCGAGCAACAGACTTGTTGGAAATAATACATACGGATGTATGCGGTCCGATGAGTGTTGATGCTCGCGGCGGGTATCATTATTTTCTCACCTTCACAGATGATTTGAGAAGATATGGGTATATATACTTGATGAAGCATAAGTCTGAAACATTTGAAAAGTTCAAAGAATTTTAGAGTGAAGTGGAAAATCATAATAACAAGAAAATAAAGTTTCTGCGATCTGATCGTGGAGGAGAATATTTGAGTTATGAGTTTGGTCTTCATTTGAAACAATGCGGAATAGTTTCGCAACTCACGCCACCTAGAACACCACAGCGTAATGGTGTGTCCGGACGTCGTAACCGCACTTTATTAGATATGATGCAATCTATGATGTCTCTTACTAATTTGCCGCTATCGTTTTGGGGTTATGCTTTAGATACGGCTGCATTCACGTTAAATAGGGCACCATCGAAATCCGTTGAGACGACACCTTATAAACTATGGTTTGGAAAGAAACCCAAGTTGTCGTTTCTTAAAGTTTGGGGCTGCGATGCTTATGTGAAAAAGCTTCAACCTGATAAGCTCGAACCCAAATTGGAGAAATGTGTCTTCATAGGATACCCAAAAGAGACTGTTGGGTACACCTTCTATGACAGATCCAAAGGCAAGATATTCGTTGCTAAGAATGGATCCTTTCTACAGAAGGAGTTTCTCTCGGAAGAAGTAAGTGGGAGGAAAGTAGAACTTGATGAGGTAACTGTACCTGCTCCCTTATTGGAAAGTAGTTCATCACAGAAATCAGTTCCAGTGATTCCTACGTCAGTAGGTGAGGAAGCTAATGATGATGATCGTGAAACTTCTGATCAAGTTACTACCGAACCTCGTAGGTCAACCAGAGTAAGATCCACACCAGAGTGGTATGGTAATTGTCGGTGTCAAAACCGGCGGATCTTGGGTAGGGGGTCCCGAACTGTGCGTCTAGGCGGATGGTAACAGGAGGCAGGGAACACAATGTTTTACCCAGGTTCGGGCCCTCTTGATGGAGGTAAAACCCTACGTCCTGCTTGATTAATATTGTTGATATGGGTAGTACAAGAGTAGATCTACCGCGAGATCAGAGAGGCTAAACCCTAGAAGCTAGCCTATGGTATGATTGTTGTTCGTCCTACGGACTAAATCCCTCCGGTTTATATAGACACCGGAGAGGGCTAGGGTTACACAGAGTCGGTTACAATGGTAGGAGATCTACATATCCGTATCTCCAAGCTTGCCTCCCACGCCAAGGAAAGTCCCTTCCGGACACGGGACGAAGTCTTCAATCTTGTATCTTCATAGTCCAGGAGTCCGGCCGAAGTTATAGTCCGGCTATCCGGACACCACCTAATCCAGGACTCCCTCAATAGCCCCTGAACCAGGCTTCAATGACGACGAGTCCGGCACGCAGATTGTCTTCGGCATTGCAAGGCGGGTTCCTCCTCCAAGTACTTCATAGAAGATTTTGAACACAAAGGTAGTGTCCGACTTTGCAAAATAAGTTTCCACATATTGCCATAGAGAGAATAATATTTACACAAATCTAATCTGCTGATGTATTCTGTAGCGTGACATCACACCACGGCCAAGTCTTTATTCGAATCATTTTACTATCCCACCTTAGCACGTTTAGCGAGGCGGTTTCCTTGGCATGTCTTGTCAAAGCAGGGATCGTGTCCCCTTATTCTGGGATTCTCATCAATACGGCGTGGGTAACCCAACCGCTCCATTGATTACGGCGCTGGGGAGATAAGCGAGTTTTATCAGGCTGGTGGGGACGCATAGTCGCGTCCGCCCATATAAGGGGATAAGGATCCACCTTTTCATCCACGCCTTCTTCCTCCTTTGCCTATCCATTTCCACGCACTCGAGCTCTAGCGCCCAAGTCCGCACACCCCACCTCAAACTTCTCCAGCCATGTCCGGAGCGGGAGGCAAGTGGATGGTCTCCTCCGTAGGGAGGGACACATCAAAAAACTGAGGAAGGCCGGATACTTGTCTAACGACATTGCGCACCGGCTTCCCGAAGAGGGGCAGCTCATCCCCACCCCTAGGCCCCATGAGAGGGTGGTGTTCCTCCCCCGTTTCCTCCGCGGACTGGGTTTCCCTCTCCACACTTGTCCGGGGGCTCATGTTCTACTATGGCCTGGATTTCCACGATCTGGCCCCGCACTTTGTCCTCAACATCTCGGCGTTTATCGTCGTGTGCGAGGCTTTCATCTGCATCCGTCCCCATTTGTGCCTATGGCTCAAGACTTTTAATGTCAAGCCAAAGGTGGTGCGCGGCAACCAGGCAGAATGCGGAGGCGCCATGGTGGGCAAGATGACCAACGTCCTATGGCTCGAGGGCTCCTTCGTGGAGTCCCTAAAGGGGCGGCAATCGGGGTGGTTTTACATCACCGAGCCACGCGACCCTGAATGGGTCGCAGCCCTCGAGTTCTGATCCGGACCCCCTACGTGGCTCACCTCCTGGAAAAAGACGGGCCTGTCGTGGGGTAAAAAAGGAGAGCTGACCGGACTCCAAAAATGCATCCAAACCCTGGTGGACAAGAAGCTCAAACTTGTCAATGTAGTCCAGGTTATGCTCATCCGCCGGATCCTCCCGTGTCAACAACGGGCATTCAACCTGTGGGAGTTCGACCCGGCACAGCAGCGAACTCTGAGTAGGCTCTTCGACACGATGTACGAAGATGCCTGGAAGGTGCTTTTCAAGGGAGCCGAGGCCCCCGCATCCGCTACCGAGGATCACGGATTCAGCACGCAGTGTCACGCTAGTGCGGTAAACTGTTTTTACCTTTTATAGCGTATTAGTTTTTCATAGTTTGATTCCATGCGGGATCTAAGCTCCCTTACCTTTGACAGGATTGGCAGGAGACGTCCGGACAGATCAACTGTCCGGCTCCTTTGCCCGAAGGCCTAGCGGACGCTCGCTTGGCGAAGCTGCTGGTTCCGGCACCCTATGTGGTGCCGGAGAAGAAGGCCAAGAAGAAGGCCACGGGGACTCGAAAGAGTGCCCGGCGCCAGGAGGTGTCGGATTCATCATCCGACAAGTCCAAGACACACTCCTCCCATGAAGACGAGTAGGAGGAAGAAGAGACCTCTCCCCCTCCAGCAGGAAGAGGGAAGAAAAGGAAGGTCGCCCCAACTGGGGAGGCCGAAGGGTCCAAGAAGGGGAAGACCCTTCCTCCGGACTACTCCACCAATGCCGACGACGGCGAAGAGGAGTGGCCGCACAAGGCTAAGCCCCTGGCGAGATCGTAAGTATTCGGACACCAGAGCAATTCATAGTGTTCCTTTCTTGCACAGCTCCTCCTTACGCCGAATATGACTATGCGGTCCGCCCAAGGCCGGGCTCGACGAGTCGTCGAGCGGCTCCCTGGATTCGTCGGACGTGAATTCACTTCCGCCCGCTACCTTCCCCTACCCTACGGATGACGCCGAGGTGCTATCCCAACAGGTTCCAAGCCGGGAGGAGGTGGTCCTGGAGGCGCCGCAAGGCGACCTCCCGGACTCCAGGCGCAAAGGGGATAAAACCCCCAAGGGCCCCGAGTTCGGCCTTGAGCCGGACACCGCGCCGGAACCTTCAACGGTTCCGGACTCCGGTAGGCAGCCTCCTTCCAAGAGGAGCAAGCCTACCGAGCCGGTGACCTCCGTCCAACCGGAGGCACCGGACAATTTGCTGGAGGTGCTTAAAGGTGCCTCCATCGATGAGGAGCACCGCACTATTATGAATGCGGTGATCCAAAAGGTTCAGTCCGCCAAGAGAGGACTGACTGAAGCATATGCTAGCCTTCTAACAGGCTTTGAGGTAAGTAAAGAATATGTAAAAATATTACCGCATAGACAGTAGCCCCTGATGCTCTGTTCGGCGTTCGGAAAGAAAAGCCGAATAGAGGATCTAATAACATTCGCAGGAGTCTAACATAATGAAGTCAATATGCGTATGCAGGCTTCACTGCTGGCCTCTGCCGCACTGACTGCGGAGGTGGAAACGCTGAAGCAAAACCTCGCGCGGTCCGAGAACGAGCTCGGCCATGTCAAGAGGCAACTCGAGGAGAAGGAAGGTAAGAGCATCGCCAACGGCCGCGCGAAACGACGCGCGCACGCAGTAAACGCAGCCTTTAGCACGCGCGGGGCGTTTTGCCGGAAGCGGCGGCGGGAAAACCACGCGCGCGGGAACCGCTTGCGCGCGCGCGAAAAGGCGCCAGCTCGCGCGCCATCTTTTGCGCGCCGCTTCCGCGCGCCGCTTCCGCGCGCCTATAAAGTGCGGCGCGCGCCTCTCCACGCCTCCTCTTCTCCTCTTCCTCTCTCTCTGCCACGCGCCACTCCAGCGTCCCGCCACCGACGCGCATCTGCCGCCCCGACGCCCCGCCACCGATGAGCCGCCATGCCGCCGTGCCGCCGAGGAGCGTCCGGCTACCGCAGCATCCGCCTGCGCCCCAACGGCGGCTACTACGCGGAGATACGCTCCGGCGATCTCCGGCTCGGCCTCGGCACGTACGGGACGGCGTGCGAGGCCGGCCGCGCGTACAACGCGGCGGTGTGGCACCTAGGCCGGCCGCGCGGCCAGATGAACTTCCAGGATGTCTACACGCTCCAGCAAGCGCTCGACCGTGCCCCGCCGCCGCGTCTGAACACGGCACAAGACCGTGCGGAGTACGCTGAGCGGCAGCGCTGCCTCCTCGTCACCTAGGAGGACGAGCGGGTCATGGCGGAGTGGCGCCACCGCCACCCGGAGGTCGTCGCCTACGAGCAGGCCTACTAGGCAAGGCGTCGCGACGAGGACACGCGAAGGCGCCGCGAGGCGCAGTTGGACAGGCGTCGGTGCAAGGCGTTGGCGAATGCACAGTCCGATCTCGTTGAAGCAGGTGGGCAGTCGTTCTTCACGCCGAACGATGATCGGTGGTTGGACATCTGGCTGGATACCTCGGACGACACCGCCGAGGAGGATGATGATAGTGATGATAGCGACTTAGAGTAGTTTTTTTAATGCAATCTATCTCATTTTTTATCATTTGTCATTTTTAAATATTATGCAATCTATGTTTCGGATGTAAAATACCTTTGTATCGTTAAAATCTATGCAATCTATCTATTTTCCAATAGCCTAGAATGAGCGCGCGCGCTGCTTTTTTGCACGCTGCATTTTAGCGCGGCTGGTGGAGCGGGCGCAGCGCGCCGCGCCAAACCAGCCGATGCGCGCGCGGCATATGTGTTTTTTGCGCGCGGCGCGACCGGCGCCTGTTGGAGATGCTCTAAGTAATACCTTGCGCAAGTATATAGAGAAGATGTGGTTGCAAAAAATGACAGGATCAACGTGCTATTATAGGGGCCACGATCGAGGTGGCAACCCTTAAGAAAGCGTTGTCCGAGGCCGAAAATAGAGTGGCCGTGGAGCGCACAGAGAGAGGGAAGCAGGAGGCGCGGGTGGAGGAGGTGCAGAAAGAGCTCTAGGCTCTCGTGAAAAAACATGAGAGTTTGGAGCTTGAATCAAAGAGGCAAGTGTCTGAGCTTGCGGCAGCCCTCGAAAGCGCGAAGTCTACCAAGGCCGAAGCCCAGAAAGCCCTCCAAGAAATTGAAGCGATGAAGAAGATAGCGGCGGGTAAGGCATTCATTATGCAAAGCAAGCACGTGAAAGTGAATTACTTGTTACTTACCCGAGTCCAGAGTTCTCCAGGAGCTTTTGCATATTTGCCCCGCAGTGCGTCCGATGCCGCCGCTTACTACCGATCTGAGGAGGGGAGCTCGACGGAGAAGGCGTTCTGGTCTCAGTATGCTGAGGCTAGACACCTGGTGCCTTTGAGCGACCAGCTAAAGCAAATGGTCGAGCTCCACAAGGTGGCCGAACATGCCATAAAGGGCCTCATCGTTCGGCTTTGGCCTGGAGAGGCTCTGCCTGGGAGCTACTTCAGGCTGGTGAGGCGCCTGGTGGATGCCTGTCCATGGCTTGAAGTAATCAAGCACTCCGTCTGCATCGAAGGTGCCCGTAGGGCGCTTGCCCGTGCTAAAGTGCACTGGGGCAAGATGGATGCGGAGAAGCTGGTGAAGGACGGGCCGCCGCCGGGCAAGGAGCATCGCGTCCCGGAAGCGTATTATGAGGGCGTCCTGAAGGGTGCCCGCCTTATAGCGGATGAATGCTCCAAAGATGTAATTTTTGAGTAAACTCGCATTTGTGATCCTGTACGCTGAAAACTTGTTAATATGCGCTAAGCAACGCTTTTGAATTTAAAATATTAACTTTTGTGCAACCGTTTATCAAATTTGAGAGATGGCGAGTCGTCGGCTTCTGCCCCCATGCGACGAGTTCTTGGGTGTTCGGGATAAACATGAGCGCTCTTTTTCCCATTCTTGGGTCCTTCGACGGAGGCGCTCAACACAACGAACAAGGCAATCGAACTATAATGCTTGAACACTCTCACTTAGCCATAGAATTCTATAATTTTAAATTTCGGCGAAGCCCCTAGTGTTCAGAAGACCGAGTTCGGGACGCTATCCACGCCTAGGACGGACAAAGCCGACTCCTCGTTCTAAGCGGCATAAGTCTTTAGGGACTCAAAAACCTGTCGAACAGCGACCAGCTCTCGACTCATCATGACGGTCAGTTTTAGCTTTCTCTACTGAGGTGCTTAGCCCAGCTCAACTGGGGCACAGTCGCAGTAGTTCTCCTAGTGCTACCTTCGCCGATATAACGGAACGTAAGGTACCAAAACATAGGAGCCGGGCAAACCCAACTATTGACCCAAGACCTGATTCGGAGCCGATGCATATAATGCTATAAGTTCGGCGTCCACACTTGTGAAAGTGTTCGGACTTCTCACACCGTATTGTGGGGTACTTAAGCCCCTGGCGTATTGGCCGTACCAAAGTGTACGGGTGCAACATGTCATTAATGAACATATATTTGTAAAAAAGAGTAATGCAATAATAGACGGAAGCTATGCATTGTTTATTTAAAAAAGCTATGATCAAAGCAGAATGATACAAATAGTGCAATAAGCAAAAGATGGGACTATTTAACATGTCCTTTCCAAGGGCGAGCTGCGGAATGGTATGTGAAACAGGTATACTGCTCGTTATAGACACCACCTTAGAGTTCCATAGTGCGGCGTAGCTTTCTACTCCCCTGGTTGTTGTATCGTTTGTGTGGCAATTGTACTGCCGAACAAGCCTTCCGAAGAATGGAGTCCTGAAAATAAGAGAAAATTAAGAAATCGGCAGCCCCTAGTGCAGTTTAAGCCGCGTTTCGGGCGTGCCGTGATGGTGCCCCTCCCCCTGTGCCCATGGTATTTCCAGAGCGTAGTTATGTACACGCAACACTAGTTTCGCAAGTTTGCGAGGGCTGGGGTTGGGGCCGCATTGCTACGCTTGCTCGGAATGTGCCAGGCGGTCTTGTTGTGGGTTGCTCCGGGCGCGCTTGGCGGTGTCCAGACGTTTAATGGCCGGACTGGAGAATTTCCTTGAGAGGCTGCTTTGTACTTCCGCTGCAAGAGCCGCCATATGCTCCTCCGTTCGGAGAGAGCGTTCGGTGTTTCCATTGACCGTAATGACTCCTCGAGGGCCTGGCATCTTGAGCTTAAGGTATGCGTAGTGCGGAACCGCATTGAACTTGGCAAATGCGGTTCGCCCGAGCAGTGCGTGATAGCCACTGCGGAACGGGACTATGTCGAAGATTAACTCCTCGCTTCGGAAATTATCCGGAGATCCGAAGACCACTTCAAGTGTAACTGAGCCTGTACAGTTGGCCTCTACACCTGGTATGACACCTTTAAAGGTCGTTTTAGTGGGTTTAATCCTCGAGGGATCGATGCCCATTTTCCGCACTGTATCCTGGTAAAGCAGGTTCAGACTGCCGCTGCCGTCCATAAGGACTCTAGTGAGGTGAAATCCGTCAATAATTGGGTCTAGAACCAATGCGGCGAATCCTCCATGACGGATGCTAGTGGGGTGGTCCCTTCGATCAAAAGTGATCGGGCAGGAAGACCATGGGTTGATCTTTGGGGCGACTGGCTCCATCGCGTATACGTCCCTTAGCGCACGCTTCCGCTCCCTCTTGGGGATGTGGGTTGCATATATCATGTTCACCGTCCGCACTTGTGGGGAAAAACCTTTCTGTCCACTGTTTTTCGGCGGCTGGGGCTCCTCCTCGTCATCGCTATGCAACCCCTTGTCTCTGCTTTCGCCATTTAACTTGCCTGCCTGCTTGAACACCCAACAATCCATGTTGGTGTGATTGGCTGGTTTTTCGGGGGTGCCATGTATCTGGCATGAGCAGTCAAGTATTCGGTCCAAGCTGGAGGGGCCCGGAGTATTTCTTTTGAATGGCTTTTTCCGTTGATCGGGTTTAGAGCCTCTGAATCCGGCATTAACTGCTGTATCCTCAGCATTGTCGCTGTTAATGCGGTGCTTTTGCTTATTGCGACGCGACCTGCCACTGCTGTCCTTGGTATCTGAATTACCAGGGCTCTTGGTCATGTTATTGCTGCGAGCTAGCGGGTCATAAGTGTCGTGAGGGCTGCCATAGATTTCGGCTTTTCCTGTCCTAGGTGTCGTGCAAGCCACTCGTCGCGGATGTTATGCTTGAAGGCTGCTAGGGCCTCTGCGTCTGAACAGTCGACGATTTGATTTTTCTTGGTTAGGAATCGTGTCCAGAATTGTCTTGCCGATTCCTCTGGCTGCTGAATTATGTGGCTAAGGTCATCGGCGTCTGGTGGTTGCACATAAGTGCCCTGGAAATTGTCGAGGAATGCGGCTTCCAGGTCCTCCCAACAACCAATTGATTCTGCTGGCAAGCTGTTAAGCCAATGCCGAGCTGGTCCTTTAAGCTTGAGTGGGAGGTATTTGATGGCGTGTAGGTCATCACCGCGGGCCATGTGGATATGAAGGAGATAGTCCTCGATCCATACCGCAAGATCTGTTGTGCCATCGTATGATACAATGTTCACGGGTTTGAAACCCTCAGGGATTTGATGATCCATTACTTCATCTGTGAAGCATAGTGGGTGTGCGGCGCCTCTGTATTGGGCTATATCAGGACGCAGCTCAAACGAGCTTTGTCTACTGTGTTCGGCCCCGCCGGATTTACTGTATCTGGCGTGACGAGTACCGTATTGTGCCGTGGGGCGCCCACGCGATCCGTAGATCGATCTTGTTTGCCTTGCCTTGTCCTTCAATATATCTCACAGGTCTGGCGCGTTTTCCCGTGCCTTGGTATTTTTTGAGCGGCGCCGGGGTGCGGCTTGAGTGGAGGGCCAAGAGGCCTCTCTGTCATGGCCACGGGGTGGTCGGTCGGCCGCATCATGCGCTGGTGATGTAGGTTTAGATGCTTCCTCCTCTAATCGGGGTAGCAACCTGCGCTTTGGGTAGCTCTTGGAGGGGCGTTCGAGTTCATACTCTTCGGCCGCAAGGACTTTAGTCCATCTGTCGGCTAGAAAATCTTGATCAGCTCTAAGCTGTTGCTGTTTTTTCTTGAGGGTGCTCGTCGTGGCCATAATCCTGCGTTTGAAACGCTCTTGTTCGATGGGATCCTCCAGCACGACAAATTCGTCGTCGTCGAGGCTTGCCTCGTCTTCGGAGGGAGGCATATAATTATCATCCTCGACCTCTCTGCCTCCCGCTCTCTCATGAGGGTTGGCTTCTCCATCCTCCTGTGCTGAATCTTGCTGGAGGTGGTTGTCTTCGTCAATGTCCGGGGTGTTATTATCTCCCGTGCCGGAATCACCGTTTTTGCTTTGGCGGGATTTAGAGCGGCGCCGCTGACGCCGGCGCTTAGGCTGCTTCTTGGAGGGGTCATCCTCCGTTGTTCCATCGCCATTGCCTTCTTTTGGGGTGTCCACCATGTATATATCATACGACGAGGTGGCTTTCCAGTGCCCTATAGGCGCTGGTTCTTGATCGTCTCCTGCATCGGCGTCCATACCGTCGATGTCTTCGGAGTCGAAGTCGAGCATGTCGGTTAAATCATCGACAGTGGCTACGAAGTGGGTGGTGGGTGGGCTTTGAATTTCTTCATCATCCGCATCCCAACCTTGCTGACTATAGTCCGGCCAGGGCTCTCCTGATAAAGAGAGAGACTTTAGTGAATTCAGAATATCGCCGAAGGGCGAGTGCTGAAAGATGTCCGCGGCGGTGAACTCCATGATCGGCGCCCAATCGGGTTCGATCGGTAGGGGCGCGG
Source organism: Triticum urartu (assembly GCF_056163025.1). Classification (NCBI taxonomy): domain Eukaryota; kingdom Viridiplantae; phylum Streptophyta; class Magnoliopsida; order Poales; family Poaceae; genus Triticum; species Triticum urartu. The sequence goes on along the minus strand of NC_141874.1, from coordinate 120,104,182 downwards.
AGGGCTCGGAGTCTGGAGAGGAGTCCGGCTCCTTGGAGTCACGGGCTTCGCAGAGAATAGGGCTGGTGTTCGGCTCGATCGCCGTAGAGATTGCAGCCCCCGAGGCGGTGTCCAACCACCCATCCTCGATTGGCGTAGTTGGCTCCGGATTAAGGGTCGGAGCTGATATGGGTGCGGCCTCCAGGGCACTGTTCGGCGGTAGAGCTAGATCATGCCCATCGTGACAGTGTGGCGCGCTCGACTGCGGCTCGAATCCATCGAAGATCAAGTCTCCGCGGAGGTCGGCCGTGTAGCTCAAACTTCCAAATCTGACCTGATGGCCAGGGGCGTAGCTTTCGATCTGCTCCAGATGGCCAAGCGAATTGGCCCGCAGTGCAAAGCCGCCAAATACGAAGATCTGTCCGGGGAGAAAAGTCTCACCCTGGATCGCATCATCGTTGATGATCGGAGGAGCCATCGGGCCTAAAAGTGACGACACAGAGGAACTCTCAATGAAAGCACCAATGTCGGTGTCAAAACCGGCGGATCTCGGGTAGGGGGTCCCGAACTGTGCGTCTAGGCGGATTGTAATATGAGGCAGGGGACACAATGTTTTACCCAGGTTCGGGCCCTCTTGATGGAGGTAAAACCCTACGTCCTGCTTGATTAATATTGATGATATGGGTAGTACAAGAGTAGATCTACCGCGAGATCAGAGAGGCTAAACCCTAGAAGCTAGCCTATGGTATGATTGTTGTTCGTCCTACGGACTAAAACCCTCCGGTTTATATAGACACCGGAGAGGGCTAGGGTTACACAGAGTCGGTTACAATGGTAGGAGATCTACATATCCGTATCGCCAAGCTTGCCTTCCATGCCAAGGAAAGTCCCTTCCGGACACGGGACGAAGTCTTCAATCTTGTATCTTCATACTCGAGGAGTCCGGCCGAAGGTATAGTCCGGCTATCCGGACACCCCCTAATCCAGGACTCCCTCAGTAATCCTATTCTGGAAGTCATGTTACTTGACCACGACGAACCTACAAACTTTGGGGAAGCGATGATGAGCCCTGATTCCGCAAAATGGCTTGAGGCCATGAAATATGAGATGGGATCCATGTATGAGAACAAAGTGTGGACTTTGGTTGACTTGCCCGATGATCGGCAAGCCACAGAGAATAAATGGATCTTCAAGAAGAAGATTGACGCTGACGGTAATATTACTATCTACAAAGCTCGACTTGTTGCGAAAGGTTTTCGACAAGTTCAAGGAGTTGACTACGATGAGACCTTCTCACCCGTAGCGATGCTTAAGTCCGTCCGAATCATGTTAGCAATTTCTGCATTTTATGATTATGAAATTTGGCAAATGGATGTCAAAAATGCATTGCTTAATGGATATCTTAAATAAGAGTTGTATATGATGCAACCGGAAGGTTTTGTCGATCCAAAAGGTGCTAACAAAGTGTGCAAGCTCTAGGGATCCATTTATGGACTGGTGCAAGCCTCTCGGAGTTGGAATATACACTTTGATAGTGTAATCAAAGCATATGGTTTTATACAAACTTTTGGAGAAGCCTGTATTTACGGGAAAGTGAGTGGGAGCACTGTAGCATTTCTGATATTATATGTGGATGACATATTGCTGATCAGAAATGATACTAAATTTCTAAATAGCATAAAAGCATACTTGATATAAGAATTTTTCAATGAAAGATCTCGGTGAAGCTGCTTATAGATTGGGGATCAAGATCTATAGAGATAGATCAAGACGCTTAATTGGACTTTCACAAAGCACATACCTTGATAAAGTTTTGAAGAGGTTCAAAATGGATCAAGCAAAGAAAGGGTTCTTGCCTGTGTTACAAGGTGTGAAGTTGAGTCAGACTCAATGCCCGACCACTGCAGAAGATAGAGATAAAATGAAAGTCATTGCCCATGCTTCAGCCATAGGTTCTATCATGTATGCAACGCTGTGTACCAGACCTGATGTGTGCCTTGCTATTAGTTTAGCAGGCAGGTACCAAAGTAATCCAGGAGTGGATCACTGGACATGGGTCAAGAACATCCTGAAATACCTGAAAATGACTAAGGATATGTTTCTCGTTTATGGAGGTGACAAAGAGCTCCTCGTAAATAGATACGTCGATGCAAGCTTTGACACTGATCCGGATGACTCTAAGTCTCAAACCAGATACATATTTTTACTGAATGGTGGAGATGTCAGTTGGTGCAGTTCCAAGTAGAGCGTCGTGGCGGGATCTACGTGTGAAGCGGAGTACATAGCTGCTTCGGAAGTAGCAAATGAAGGAGTCTGGATGAAGGAGTTCATATCCGATCTAGGTGTCATACCTAGTGCATCGGGTCCAATGAAAATCTTTTGTGACAATACTGGTGCAATTGCCTTGGCAAAGGAATCCAGATTTCACAAGAGAACCAAGCACATCAAGAGACCCTTTAATTCCATCCGCGATCAAGTCAAGGAGGGAGACATAGAGATTTGCAAAATACATATAGATCTGAATGTTGCAGACCCGTTGACAAAGCCTCTCTCACGAGCAAAACATGATCAGCACCAAGACTCCATGGGTGTTAGAATCATTACAATGTAATCTAGATTATCGACTCTAGTGCAAGTGGGAGACTAAAGGAAATATGACCTAGAGGCAATAATAAAGTTGTTATTTATATTTCCTTATATCATGATAAATGTTTATTATTCATGCTATAATTGTATTAACCGGAAACTTAAATACATGTGTGAATACATAGACAAACAGAGTGTTACTAGTATGCCTCTACTAGAATAGCTCATTAATCAAAGATGGTTAAGTTTCCTAGGCATGGACAAGAGTTGTCATTTGATGAACGGGATCACATCATTAGAGAATGATGTGATTGGCTTGACCCATCCATTAGCTTAGCACTATGATTGCTTAGTTTATTGCTATTGCTTTCTCCATAACTTATACATGTTCCTATGACTATGAGATTATGCAACTCCCGAGTACTGGAGGAATACTTAGTGTGCTATCAAACGTCACAACATAACTGGGTGACTATAAAGATGCTCTACAGGTGTCTCTGATGGTGTTTGTTGAGTTGGCATAGATCAAGATTAGGATTTTTCACTCTGTGTATCGGAGAGGTATCTCTGGGCCCTCTCAGTAATGCATATCACAATAAGCCTTGCAAGCAATGTGACTAATGATTTAGTTGCAGGATGTGGCCTTACGGAACGAGTAAATAGAGTTGCCGGTAACGAAATTGAACTAGGTATTGAGATACCAACGATCGAATCTCAGGCAAGTAATATACCGATGACAAAGGGAACAACATATGTTGTTATGTGGTTTGACCGATAAAGATCTTCGTAGAATATGTAGGAACCAATATGAGCATCCAGGTTCCACTATTGGTTATTTACCTGAAGAGAGTTCTGGTCATGTATACATAGTTCTCGAACCCGTAGGGTCCGCACGCTTAACGTTCGATGACGATCGATATTATGAGTTTATGTGTTTTGATGTACCGAAGGTAGTTCGGAGTCCTGGATGTGATCACGGACATGATGAGGAGTCTCAAAATGGTCGAGACATAAAGATCGATATATTGGAAGGCGAAGTTTGGACACCGGAATGGTTCCGGATGAGTTCGGGCATTTTCCGGAGTACCGGGAGGTTACCGGAACCCCCCGGGGAGTCAATGGGCCTGAATGGGCCTTAGTGGAGAAAGAGGGCATCATGCAAGTGGTGGGGCGCGCCCCCTAGGCCCAAACCAAATTGGTTTAGGGTTTGGGGGGTCATCCCCCCTTTCCTTCTCCTCTCCTCCTCTTTCCTCCTTCTCCTAGTAGGAATAGACAAGGTGGGGCCAAACCTACTTGGAGTAGGATTGCCCCCCTTGGGCGTGCCTCCTCCTAGGTTGGCCCTCTCCTCCTCCCCTCTTTATATACAGGGGAGGGGCACCCCATAGACACATAAGTTGATTGTTTAGCCATGTGCGGTGCCCCCCTCCACAGAATTCCACCTGGGTTATATCGTTGTAGTGCTTTAGCGAAGCCCTGTGTCGGTAACTTCATCTTCACCGTCATCATGCCGTCGTGCTGACGAAACTCTTCCTCGGCCTCAACTGGATCAAGAGTGCGAGGGACGTCACCGAGCTGAACGTGTGCAGATCGCGGAGGTGCCGCGCATTCGGTACTTGATCGGTTGGATCGTGAAGACGTTCAACTACATCAGCCGCATTTCATAATGCTTCCACTTTCGGTCTACCAGGGTACGTAGACATACTCTTCCCCTCTCTTTGCTATGCATCACCTAGATGGATCTTGCGTGTGCATAGGAATTTTTTTAAATACTACGTTCCCCAATAACACTGAGAGCCCGACGCAACTGGGTAGTGCGGGAACGCGTCCGACCGCAGATCTCAGTCAGGTCGTCGTCAAATAGGCCCAGGCCACCACCTGGGCGGGGGGTAGGGGTGAACCTCCGCGGCTGCTGCCGCCTCGTGGGCACGGGTGGCCGCGAGGTGGCCCTCCAGCATCTCCTTGTCCTGGAGGGAGGCAAGCTGCTCTAAAACTGGTCCCTTCTCGCCACGGAAAACTATAGCCAAATCAGCCGCAACCTTAGCCAAATGGCCAAGAGGAACACCAGCTAGCGCAGAGAAAGAATCATCGCAGATATCATCGAAATCATCACAGGGAATCTGGGAGTCGGACGGACTTGATTCGAGGTTACAGATGGCGGCATGTCGCGACACCTTCTCCTTTGCGGTCGGCGAGGCCCCCACCGGTCGGGGGGCCGCCTCGAGCCGGGCGCTCTTCCGTGCCGACGAGAACAACGTGGAAGCAGAGCGTGGGCGGCCCCTGGACTTGTGCGGCCGAGACGGCGCGGGTAGGGAGGTCGCCGAGGGCCGGAGTCCAGCGGGGTCGGGGCCAAAGACTCCACACGTGCACGCACGGGAGACATGAGCCGCGGGGAGGACGGAGGACGCACATCCATGCTCACCCGGCTGTCCCCACTCCCCTCCTCATCAAATGATGACAGCTGAGCAGGGAGTAAGGGAGGGGGTAAAGTAGCACCGGGTGGGAGGGTGGCCACCTCGTCAAGCATGGCCGCGATGGCCTCGATGTCCTTAGGCTCCTCTCGGGAGCTGTGCGCGCGGGAGTCAAGCCCCGAGCCATGGGTGGACGAGGGGTGGGAGGAGCCGGCCGGTGGGGGAGCATCGCCTGGATCTGTAGAGTCATCGTCGGAGGCCTCAGAGTGGGGGGGGGGAGCGGTGATACGTCTCCAACGTATCTATAATTTTTTATTGTTCCATGCTATTATATTATCTATTTTGGATGTTTAATGGGCTTTAATATGTTCTTTTATATTATTTTTGGGACTAACCTATTAACCGGAGGCCCAGTGCCTGTTTCTATTTTTTTTCCTATTTTAGTGTTTCGTAGAAAAAGAATACCAAACGGAATCCAAACGGAATGAAACCTTTGCGATGATCTTTCTTGGACCGAAAGCAAACTAGGAGACTTGGAGTGGAAGTCTGGAACTCTGTGAGGCGTCCACGAGATAGGAGGGCGTGCCCAGGGGGGTAGGCACGCCCCCACCCTTGTGGGCCCCAGGAGCTCCACCGACGTACTTCTTTCTCCTATATATACTCTTATACCCTAAAAACATCAGGGAGAGCCACGAAACCACTTTTCCACCACCGCAACCTTCTGTACCCGTGAGATCTCATCTTGGGGCCTTTTCCGGCGATCTGCCGTAAGGGGAATCAATCACGGAGGTCTTCTACATCAACACCATAGCCTCTCCGATGAAGTGTGAGTAGTTTACCACAGACCATCGGGCATGTAGTTATTAGCTAGATGGCTTCTTCTCTCTCTCTTTGATCTTCAATACAAAGTTCTTCTCGATGTTCTTGGAGATCTTTTTCATGTAATACTGTTTTACGGTGTGTTTGCTGAGATCCGATGAATTGTGGGTTTATGAACTTGATTATCTATGAATATTATTTGGTTCTTCTCTGAATTCTTATATGCATGATTTGATACCTTTGCAAGTCTCTTCGAATTATCGGTTTAGTTTGGCCTACTAGATTGATCTTTCTTGCAATGGGAGAAGTGTTTAGCGTTGGGTTCAATCTGGCGGTGTCCTTTCCCAGTGATAGTAGGGGCAGCAAGGCACGTATTTATTGTTGCCATCTAGGATAAAAAGATGGGGTTTATATCATATTGCTTGAGTTTACCCCTCTACATCATGTCATCTTGCTTAAAGCGTTACTCTGTTCTTATGAACTTAATACTCTAGATGCATGTTGGATAGCGGTCGATGTGTGGAGTAATAGTAGTAGATGCAGAATCATTTCGATCTACTTGACACGGGCGTGATGCCTATGTTCATGATCATTGCCTTAGATATCTTCATAACTATGCACTTTTCTATCAATTGCTCGGCAGTAATTTGTTCGCCCACCGTAATACATGAGATCATGAGAGAAGCCACTAGTGAAACCTACGGCCCCCAGGTCTCTTTCTTATTATATTGCATCTCTTTTATTATTGCATCTCGTTTACTATTTTGCAATCTTTACTTTCCAATCTATACAACAAAATACCAAAAATATTTATGTTATTATCTCTATCAGACCTCACTTTCGCAAGTGACCGTGAAGGGATTGACAACCCCTTTATCGCGTTGGTTGTGAGGTTCTTGATTGTTTGTGTAGGTACTAGGTGACTTGTGCGTTGTCTCCTACTGGATTGATACCTTGGTTCTAAAAAACTAAGGGAAATACTTACGCTACTTTGCTGCATCACCCTTTCCTCTTCAAGGGAAAACCAACGCATGCTCAAGAGGTAGCAAGAAGGATTTCTGGCGCCGTTGCCGGAGAGATCTACGCCAAGTCAAGACATATCAAGTACCCATCATAAACTCTTCTCCCTCGCATTACATTATTTGCCATTTGCCTCTCGTTTTCCTCTCCCCCACTTCACCTTTGCCGTTTTATTCGCCCTCTTCCGTTCGTCTTTTTTCGCTTGCTTCTTGTGCGTCCGTGTGTTAGATCGTTTGATTCGCCTTCATGGCTAGTTCTCCTATCATTGTTAACACTCCCGATAATGAAGTTCTTAATTTTAAACAAAGGGAGAGAGAAAACCTAAAAGATGCTTGGTATAGAATTTGCAATGCTCAAAATAGATCTACTAAAATGCAATCTACTTCCGCTCTTCTTCTTCGCAATTTTTACGTAGACATCACTCCTTGGTATAGATATGTTCTTGACACCATTACTGGAGGGAATTTCTTGGGAAGCCATACTTTTGATTCTTATAATGCTATGATAGATTTGTTAGGCCCACCACCTCTTTTGGTCAATGGAACTTTTTTAACTTTGGAACATGTGATGCAAAGGCTTGATATTATTGAAAATAAAATTGCCACTGTAGAGTTAATCGAAAATTTGGATAAAAATATCCACACCCAAATTACTCAATATGGATCTAAGGTAGGAGTTACTCTGAAAAATATTAAGGAAAAGGAACCCATAGTTAATGAGAAGATAGACCAAGATTCCACTAGAATTGATAAACTCGAAGATACTATTACCAACTTGGTGTCCGCTTTCTCTGTCGTTAAAAATACCTCAAATCCTCCTCCTACCAAAGTTGCCAAGTTTATCTATGTTCCTAAAAATAAGGGTGAATCTTCTAGTAAGAAAAATGAAGACCTCAAATCAATAAGTGTTCACCCCAACTTTTTAGATATCATTAAGGAACCTTTTGCTACAAATGAATTTCTTGATTTCCTACCTAGGAGTTTGATCATTAGCAAAAACAAAGAACCTCCTAAGGGTTATAAGTGTTCAATTGAAGAATTGCATACCGAGAATGACAATACCTATATTTATTCTTGCTTTTATGCCTAGCTAGGGGCGTTAAACGATAGCGCTTGTTGGGAGGCAACCCAATTTTAGTTTTGTTCTTCATGTTTTGTTCCTGTTTAGTAATAAATAGTTTATCTAACCTCTGTTATGATTATGTTTTTATGTTTTTAATTATTGTTTGTGCCAAGTAAAGCCTTTAGGATCTTCTTGGGTGATTGCTGTTTGATCTTGCTGATAAAAACAGAAAGTATGCGCTCACAAGAATAATTTTCATTTTTTACCAGAGATGGAGAAAATACCAATTCCAACTGAAGTAGATCAATATACAAATCTTCCTGGTCGTCCTAATTTTTCAAAAATTTTGGAGTTACAGAAGTATTCGGAACCTACAGATTGCTAGAGACTGTTCTGTTTTGGACAGATTCTGTTTTTCGCATGTTGTTTGCTTATTTTGATGCATCTATGGCTAGTATCGGGGGGTATGAACCATAGAAAAATTGGAATACAGTAGGTTTAACACCAATATAAATAAAGAATGAGTTAATTACAATACCTTAAAGTGGTGGTTTATTTTCTTATACTAACGAAGCTCACGAGATTTTCTGTTGAGTTTTGTGTTGTGAAGTTTTCAAGTTTTTGGGTAAAGATTTGATGGATTTTGGAACAAGGACTGTCAAGAGCATAATCTTGGGGATGGCCAAGGCACCCCATGGTAAAATTTAAGGACAACCAAAAGCCTAAGCTTGGGGATGCCCCGGAAGGCATCCCCTCTTTTGTCTTCGTCTATCGATAACTTTACTTGAGGCTATATTTTTATTCACCACATGATATGTGTTTTGCTTGGAGCGTCTTGCATGATTTGAGTTTTTTGCTTTTTAGTTTACTACCATCATCCTTGCTGTACACACCTTTTGGGAGAGACACGCATGAATTGGAATTTATTAGAATACTCTATGTGCTTCACTTATATCTTTTGAGCTATACAATTTTGCTCTAGTGCTTTACTTATATCTTTTTAGAGCACGGTGGTGGTTTTAGTTTATAGAAATTATTGATCTCTCATGCTTCACTTGTATTATTTTGAGGGTCTTTTAGAACAGCATGGTAATTTGCTTTGGTTATAAAACTAGTCCTAATATGATGGGCATCCAAGTTGGGTATAATAAAAAGTTGCATATAAAGTGCGTTGAATAGTAGGAGAAGTTTGATACTTGATGATTGTTTTGAGACACGAGGATGGTGATATTAGAGTCATGCTAATGGGGTAATTGTGAATTTGATAAATACTTGTGTTGAGGTTTGCAAGTCCTGTAGCATGCACGTATGGTAACCTTTGTGTAACAAATTTGAAGCATGTGGTATGTTCTGATTGTCTTGCTTATGAGTGGTGGTCGGGGACGAGCGATGGTCTTTTCCTACCAATCTATCCCCCTAGGAGCATGCGTGTAGTGCTTGGTATTTGATGACTTGTAGATTTTTGCAATAAGTATGTGAGTTCTTTATGACTAATGTTGAGTTCATGGATTATACGCACTCTCACCCTTCCATCATTGCCAGCCTCTCTAGTACCGAGCAACTTTCACCGGTACCATAAACCCACTATTTACCTTCCTCTCCACAACCACCACTCTATTCCACCTATAGTGCTATGTCCATGGCTCGCGCTCATGTATTGCGTGAAAGTTGAAAAGGTATGAGATTACTAAAGTATGAAACAATTGCTTGGCTTGTCATCGGGGTTGTGCATGATTTGAGTATTTTGTGTGACAAAGATGTAGCATGACCAAACTATATGATTTTGCAGGGATGAGCTTTCTTTGGCCATGTTATTTTGAGAGGACATAATTACTTTGTTAGTATACTTGAAGTATTATTATTTTTATGCCAATAAACTTTTGTCTTGAATCTTTCGGATCTGAATATTCATGCCACAATAAAGAAAATTACATAGATAAATATGTTAGGTAGCATTCCACATCAAAAATTCTGTTTTTATCATTTACCTACTCGAGGACGAGCAAAACTTAAGCTTGGGGAAGCTTGATACATCTCCAACGTATCTATTATTTTTGATTGTTCCATGCTATTATATTATCTATTTTGGATGTTTAATAGGCTTTAATATGCTCTTTTATATTATTTTTGGGACTAACCTATTAACCGGAGGCCCAGTGCCAGTTTCTGTTTTTTCCCTATTTCAGTGTTTCACTGAAAAGGAATACCAAACGGAATCCAAATGGAATGAAACCTTCGCGATGATCTTTCTTGGACCGAAACCAAACCAGGAGACTTGGAGTGGAAGTCTGGAACTCCGTGAGGCGTCCAGGAGATAGGAGGGCGCGCTTGGGGGGATAGGCGCGCCCCCACCCTCGTGGGCCCCACGGAGCTCCACCGACGTACTTCTTTCGCCTATATATACTCTTATACCCTAAAAACACCAGGGAGAGCCATGAAACCACTTTTCCATCGCCGCAACCTTCTGTACCCATGAGATCCCATCTTGGTGCCTTTTCCGGCGATCTGCCAAAAGGGGAATCAATCACGGAGGGCTTTTACATCAACACTATAGCCTCTCCGATGAAGCGTGAATAGTTTACCACAGACTTTCGGGTCCATAGTTATTAGCTAGATGCCTTCTTCTCTCTCTTTGATCTTCAATACAAAGTTCTCCTCGATGTTCTTGGAGATCTATTTGATGTAATACTCTTTTGCGGTGTGTTTGCCGAGATCCGATGAATTGTGGGTTTATGAACTTGATTATCTATGAATATTATTTGGTTCTTCTCTGAATTCTTATATGCATGATTTGATATCTTTGCAAGTCTCTTCGAATTATCGGTTTAGTTTGGCCTACTAGATTGATCATTCTTGCAATGGGAGAAGTGCTTAGCTTTGGGTTCAATCTTATGGTGTCTTTTCCCAGTGACAGTAGGGGCAGCAAGGCACGTATTTTATTGTTTCCATCGAGGATAAGAAGATGGGGTTTATATCATATTGCTTGAATTTATCCCTCTACATCATGTCATCTTGCTTAAAGCGTTACTCTGTTCTTATGAACTTAATACTCTAGATGCATGCTGTATAGCGGTCGATGTGTGGAGTAATAGTAGTGGATGCAGAATCGTTTCGATCTACTTGACACGGACATGATGCCTATGTTCATGATCATTGCCTTAGATATCTTCATAACTATGCACTTTTCTATCAATTGCTCGGCAGTAATTTGTTCACCCACCGTAATACATGCTATCATGAGAGAAGCCAGTAGTGAAACCTACGGCCCCTGGGTCTCTTTCTTATTATATTGCATCTCTTTTATTATCGCATCTCGTTTACTATTTTGCAATCTTTACTTTCCAATCTATACAACAAAATACCAAAAATATTTATGTTATTATCTCTATCAGATCTCACTTTCGCAAGTGACCCTGAAGGGATTGACAACCCCTTTATCGCGTTGGTTGTGAGGTTCTTGATTGTTTGTGCATGTACTAGGTGACTTGTGCGTTGTCTCCTACTGGATTAATACCTTGGTTCTCAAAAACTGAGGTAAATACTTACGCTACTTTGCTACATCACCCTTTCCTCTTCAAGGGAAAACCAATGCATGCTCAAGAGGTAGCAAGCGACGAGGGCTGTCCCGAGGAGCGGCGCCACCACCGGGGCCCAGCTCAGGATCGCCCCCGCCCCCAACATCCGGGCTGAGGGGATCAGCGGGAGTCCCACCCTCAACCAAGATACGGAGCTCGTAGCCGATGTCGTTGAAGAACATCCAAATCGTCGTCGGAGCTTGAAGGGGTCGGGTGACTTGATCTGGATGCGCACAGACGGGCCCTTGGCTAGGGAGGGATCATCAACCGCCACAAACTTGCCCGGCAGACGGGACAAGCCACGGATGACACCCTCCTCCCTGGCAGTCGACGGGAGCCCACGGATCTACGTCCACACCGTGGACAGAGTGGCCACCACGAGGGGGTTTACCGACGGGACCGAGATGCGGATGGAGAACTGGTTGAGGACCAGCGTGAGCCTGGCACTGTGGGTGCGTTAGCAGAGACATCAAAACGGCCTGGCCATGCGTCCAACACCCTGCCCGTGTTCCCCACCTACATGGTGTAAATTAACCTGCCGAGTGTAAGTACAAACGTGCGTACCTCTAAAAAAGTACAAATGTGCGTGCGAAACATGCAAAATCAGTACACTGATCTAGTATACTCTCTGTTCATTTTTATAAGGCCTTGAAGATATTTTAGACAATGTGAAAAACAGTTTATTTTTAGTTATCTGAAACGATTTATAAAAGTGAACGGAAGAGTAGTTGCATGGGATGTGACATTGTGGTTGGGGCAATGCGTTTTGGCAGAAAAAAGCTGATCTGCATGCATGAGGATATTTCCTTGAAGAAGAAAACCAACCACATGTCGACATTCTTGGAGTTACGTGCCTCCTCCCCAACTGGACAGTACGTCCGATGGACCATGTAGTACTGTAAAATATAGGGTTCCTTACGTGGACTTTTGAATTAGAATCACCACGGACAAATCAATTGATACTCTAAACAAGTTAGGAAGCAACAGCAAGGTGCAACTACGTCCAGCATGCACGTATCAGATATATTATCCGACGATGTATGTGGCATGCTCGGCCGGACCAGCTTGGGCCCGGGACCGTAGTTTAAAAAACCAGACCGGACCTACGGTCGGACCGAGAAAAACCGGAACCGGTGATCCCGGCGGCTCTTTAAGTGCAGCGGACACTGTTTGAGCAATTGAACTAGGAAAACCGGTTGAATCGGTCGGTTTTAATAAAAACCGATGAATCGGGCAGTTCACGGAAAACCAATTGATTCGATGTTGTTTGCAGAAAAAGCACTCAATCAACTCATTTTTGGGTAGGATCAGAAAAGAAAAAACCTATTTTAGTATGGTTTTAGCCATTTTGGAAGCATTTCTCTCGATTTTGTTCACGGACAAACCCTATCGGATGCTGCCGCCCCCTCCGGTGCAACACTTGCCTGGCACCATGGTGTGGCTATGCTTCTCCCTTGCCGGAACGCGCGGCAACACCAGGCCACTGGCATGTGCCGCCACTCCTGCGTCCCACCATCTGCATCACCTCTGTTGATGGCTAGGGAGGGAGGCCGCCGTCGCCGCCTGGTCAGAATGACCGGTACAACTCCGATCTCCCTCCGCTCTACTCAAATCGATGAGGCTTCCTGCCGGTTGCCTCCCTCCATCCTAGAGTCTAGACCAGTAGCAGCCGAGCAGGAGGACCAACACACCCAACGGTCAACTCAGATTACACATTTTTATATATTGAAAATTGTGCATTCATTGATGAAATATATATATATATATATATATATATATATATATATATACATATTCTATTGCTTAAATAAACGACAATCAAACCGGTGAACCGGCAGTCTGACCGGTAAAAACCTGAACCAGTAGCCTTGCCGGTTCGATTACCGGTTCAATTTTTTAAACTATGCCCGGGATAGGTTGGAGCTCCGGCTCCGGGTAGGCGATGGTGGGCTCAGTCCGGGTGGTGCTCGCGAGCGATGGGATCCCTCTCCACGCTGGTACGATGGTGGTGGTCGGGACATCGCTCCTCGGTTGGGCAAATTGGTGCCAGAGGACACAGGCATGGCGTCGTGCGAGCGAGATCGGCGACGGCCGTCAATAGCCGCAGGGTTGTGTATCCTCCGGTCCACGTGGATTGGCAGTGGACACAGACGTGGTTGCCTCCTACGGTGAAGGCACTCACCCAGACTCCGTGGCTAATGCCGAGCTAGGAGTCAAAGGTGTTACCTTTTGTACTCTTCCTACTGTGGTGGGTGCTTCGTGATGTGAGTAGTGGGTGTTGTCTCGGCCATGGATGTCGGTGTGGCGACCTAGGATGGTGGTCCGCAGTGGCGTAGCCAGCCCAATACACCAGGGTGGTCCATTAATAGAAATATTAACATAAATTATTTATTTTTCAAGGAAATGTTTATTTTAGTACATTATATACAAGCTATGGAAATTCCAGGGTGGTCCATGGACCACCCCGGCCACCCCCTAGCTACGCCACTGGTGGTCCGCATGGTTGGCTCTCCAGCGGGGCACCATGGTGGTTCGCCCTCTTGGTTGTGTGGGCGGCAAGAGGTGTAGCAGCGGGTGGCCCGAGCGTGTTTTCTGTCTTTGGCAGTGGCGGCGCCCCGATCCAGATCTGGGGATCCGTCCTCATCGCGCGTGTCCTGAAGGCCTCGTGGTGACACGGTGGAGATGCCGAGCGAAACTCCGCGCTTTGACACCGACGGCAGCGACGCTCGCGAGCGCCGCTCTCTTCCTAAAGACGTTGTCGCGGTTCTCCTTTCCATGTTAGGGTTCTGGGTGAAGACCCTTGTCCATGGTGGACACGATAGCGGCGACGCTTTGCACCGTTATCCGTTCCGAGGGCGTTGTCATGGAGGTTAGGTATGTTGCATGGCGTTGTACTCTGATCTCTCTATGCTCTCTTCCGATAGCGTAGTTCCTGTGTGATCTGGTTATCTTGGGATCAGCATTGTATGAGGGCTACTTCATCACCTTGTATCATTCGGTTGTGTATTATGTTTGGTTGTTGCTTTATATATAAAATGGGACGAATGCCTGTTTCGGGGATGTGTGTGGCGTGATAAAGCTTTATTAATTACCTTGTGAAGACTAATCTACGGCCTTTAATTCATCGTTACCTTTCACCGTGGGTCTCCGGTTCGCGGTACATATGCATTGCAATGCTCGTGGCTGCACGTGTCTGCGTGGTGGCCGGTTCCGGCGTCGTGCAGGCACACTATATATGTCTCTGTACGTGCTCAACGAAATTGTATGCATACGAGCTGATTCATTTAACTTTATTAACGAGCTAGCCTTGGCGACTACCAAGCGTCCAAGCACATGCATGCGTTGGGTGCAAAACTGAGCTACCAAGGAGGGAAAAACCATGTGTGTATGTACTTACTACTCCGAAGTAAGTACATGCCTAGTCAAGCACATGTCAGTGCGCCAGCTGATTCTTCCCGGGCGAGCGCTTTTTCAAGAGGATCGGTGGAGAGAAGGACAAAGAGAAAGAACCCAAAGAGCACGTACAGTCGATTCATAGTCAATCATACGTGGCGGCCATTACTTAAAAACGTTACGTTACATCAATCGATCGATCGATCGATTTCTCTCGGTTGCTTCGCAGTATTTGCTTTGGTTAAGTAATATACGTACGTGTAGACGCATGGCGTTTTGTTGGTGTAAGACGCGTGGAAGCTTCCTCCTTCAAAGCCAGTACATTTGCTAAGCGAAAAGACCAACTGGGTTTAGCCCAGTTTAATCAATCAATTAGTTCCTTTTGTAGTTTGGTTTGCCGGTTTCACACGTCGGCGCTGTACCTGCCTCCCGGAAATGTCACTTTCAATTTTCTGGTTGCAACTGATATGTGGTTGTTGCTGTTGAAAGTACACAATATCCAATGGTTTATAATGATTAATGTGCTACCTTTCCAGTTGCATGCACTACTGTGGCAAAAGCAGTTGAAGATCGAAGAGGGCAAAATGTACATATGCACCTAGCTAGCTGCCAAGCAAAAGCAAAAGCTTAATGGGTGGTGACTAGATTTGATGATTGGGAGTGATACGGAAAGACGCAATCGTTTAGCCGACAATTAATATGGCCGGTCTGAGGATTTTTTGTTGCAGTGCCAAAGTCAGGTCGGCTGGATAATTAATTCTGTCTCTGGGGTTTAAATTTTACTGTGTAAAATGACATATTGCCACAAATCAGTCTGTATGTATCACTGGCCGGCCGGCCGGTCGGTATGGTAGTGTTTCTACCTAGCTCGCAAATCCAATGGTCAGATATGTGTGATCTTGTTGCTTCGGCCGGTAGCTAGGACAAATCCAACGAATAAATTAACACACTGATTAGTTGATGCAGCTAGCGCTAGCACACAAATTTCTGTTCTTGCTAGGTAAGTACCTGTGGCTTCATCTTTCTAGCTAGTACCTGGTACGCTTTTACGAATGAAACATGGACATGACAGACACCCAAAAACATGGACGGTGTTGGGCATAAATTTCTCCGGGACGGCACTAACTTACGTGTCACGAGCGAGTGTTTGCTTAATCAACTCTATCGATCTAGATTGCGATATCTAGCTTCTTTTGTTCCATACGCTCTCGCTGATTAAAATACCAAGTGATCAGGTAGATTTGATTTGGTTCCGGCAAATCCATGGATTCCAGCTGCATCATGCAATGTATATGCCGAGACGTGCTTATATAGAGTAGCGCACCACGTACTTTTTTGGCGCCTTTGTGATGCAGACTTATACGTTGTGATATTGTATGTGACATGCTAATTTGGCAGCACTGACTTAATTAATTCTTGTAAGGAAGATCACTAATTATATATATGTCTAGCTGATTTCATCATGAAACTGGAATGTGTTTCAGTGTCTGTGCTTATGGACAAAGCTAAGCTCACGGGCCCATCTAAAATTCTAACAACTTTTAGTCTGTTTCAAACCTTAGCAAAGTGACATGTAATGCTGAAAAGAAAAGCCACCCAAAAGTGGCCATATGATCTGATTGCTCAAAAGAAATAATGCCACCCATCAAAACTGACTTCTGCCGATTTCTCACATGCCTATGCTGCTGTTGATCAACTTTGTGTGTGTGTGTGTGTGTGTGTGTGTGTGTAAATGCTAGGTGCAACTTTTTGCTGGGCCGACTTTAAAAAAGAGGGAGGGCCTGAGGGAGGCAAATGGCTTGAGCATGCGTTGCATATTTAGAAACAAATCATGCATTGTTCGATAGCTATGTTAGATCGAACTGTGATGTTGCCTTTTTGCTTCCCTTTCATCCTTCCGTGGACAACAATGATGTTGGGGCATTGCCATGGCACTCATTAATGAAAATCCACTTTTGGCCCATTCGCGATCGGATCATAATATCTTTTGAAGAGCTTGCTAGTATAACTATAGCTTCCTAAATCCTTGTGTAGCTGACTTCTGTTAGAAGCTAAAATTTCTTTCGATCGAACAATGTGTGAAATATGGGAGTTGCAACCAGTTAATCGTACGTACATTGCATGCAAGTTTAAAAAGGTGGCGAAAAAGCTCGCACACTGGCTAGCTAGCTTGCTAATCAGATTGCTAAGGTTGGGGCACTTTGGCGAGACAAACTTGGATGGTAACTAGGGCACGCAACGTCGCATGGGAAATATATATGGCTAGCTAGTGCGTGATCACGACACTGGAAAGGTGTTTGCAAGCCGTCCGGAGAAACTGTGATGACATCCCTTCAGCGATACGATGCTATGCCATAAACCCAATTGCTAAGCATATTCTTCTTGAGATTACAAGAGACAGACGCGAGCGCATCTGTACGTGTGTGTAGCTCGCCAAATCTTGAGCATATTTCATTGAGCTTGCTCCGGTGCTCCAAAGGAGAAATGGTACATGCGTCATCATGTACTCCCTCCGTTCCTAAATATAAGTGTTTTTAGACATTTCAAATAGAATACAACATACGGATGTCTGTAGACATATTTTAAAGTATAGATTCGCTCATTTTGCTTCGTATGTAGTCACTTGTTGAAATCTCTAACAAGACTTACATTTAGAAACGAAGGGAATAGATATTTCTGACGAAAAGTCTCAGATTAAAGCAGTGCATATATGTGGTGCATGCAGTACACAGACGCCACACATCACACGAGGTACCAGGGGCAGGGACTGTAGTGCCAGCTAGCATATATTCCCAACTATACTTCGTATCCTTGCAAATGGACAGACAATTGGAGAGGCCACCATGAGTCGGCAGTACTTGTGTTTCTGCGACTGCGAGACACACAAAACGGAGTAGCTAGTGATGATGCTCATGCGCCCCTTTTTTCTCGAACAATGCATGCATGAGTGAGTGATCGATGCTCATTTCCTTGTAGTTCCAACAAGTGGATTGGCTCTCTAGTGAAAGCGAACGCTTTGTTTAGTCACTTGGAACCATCAACTTGCGTGCACTACCGTCTTCACGGAATTAGTCTTGTCTATGGACTGTTGCAAAAGTCAAGAATGGAAAGGAGATCTACGAGGTCTAGGCAACAAGTAGGCATTCACGCAAACACTACTGTCTAGACCTAACCTCCAGATCGATTTGATTGTCAACTTACTACTTCGCTTAATCCTAGTTTTTTAATTTGCTATATAGAACACCCAGAGTTAACTACTGTACTGAAATTGTTGAAAATAATATTATAGTAAGACTAAAACGTACATAGTGACACACACTCATGCATGGAGTACAATCTTCTGCTAATCTCTACTCCTAATGGAGCAGTTGGTAGTCTCCGCCGGTCAATTTTCGTCCCACCTCCGTTGGTTTTTTTCGTCCTAAAAAAATCTACGAAATTTCGTAGGTTAACCAGGGACAACTATGACTAGCGAAAAAAAATCGGACGACGCCCTAGCCTCCCTCGCACCAAAAGAAACCCTCCTCTCGATCCACCCCTGCCGCTGCCCCCATCTCTCGCTCCGCCGCCGCCGCCGCCCCTGCTTCCCTCCCGCTCAGCCACCTCCACCGCTCCCACCCTTCTCCCCATTGTCGGATCCGCTTGCTCGTCAAGGTTAGGCGGCGAAGCTCCACGTCCGTGAAGCGCACGTGCTCGTCAAGGAAGCGGCTCCCGGATCTGAGATCGCGCAGCCATGACGGAAGGGGCTCGAGGTGGCCGCCGAAGACCAAGCCGTTCACGCAAGCCCTGGATCGATGGATTGTGCAAGGTACTTTGGGTGTCGTCATTGACGGCAATTGTCACGCCATGCTACCATCGGAGGGGTCCCTCATCGATGATTACGGTCTTCCGAACTGCATGAGCTCCATTGAGAAGGATGTTTTTAATTCTGGTTTTGCCTACATGCTTTCTTTGCCTGTATCTACTTAGCTAATGTCTTCTTATAGATAGTAGCTGCTGAAGTGGTGATCAAAGTTGTTCACTATAAGGAAACAACCATGATAACAGAAGTGTATATTCCCTGACCTTTGACCTGAAGTACATTTTCATTAGAAACTTGCAACAGCCAGACATTGAAATTAGCAACAGCTTCGTACGTACCGAACTAATTTGCAGCAACACGTACTAAACTACCCCACTATGGACTACATATATTTAGGAACGGAGGGATTAAAACTCTAGCAAACAACAAACATGATCTCCTCTTACAGTAAGCCAGTGGTAACCATCTTTCTCCCTGAATTACTGGACTGCTTAGTGCTTACAGAAGTAAGCTTGTTACTTTTTTTGTGATCTCTTGCAGATATGTACAATATGTTATGGGGAGATTGCAGGAACTTCTGAACCGGTCGTCCAACAGTAGGTTCGTACTTCATACCAGCATGATGGTGTGTTATGTTTGCTTCACTTACTACTTGTTCGATTAGAATCATATTGGTGCCGTTGTGTCCAGGATATGAGTGAACTTTTGTGCATTTGGGCTGTTAGGCATGAAATGCGGGAAGTTTAGGCACTACGGCCTGAAGATTC